>NC_135343.1:69116614-69414114 GCF_023851605.1 Tamandua tetradactyla
CAGTTCAGCTGGACATTCGGCAACAACAGAGAAAACTACTTTCTCTGGCTCCACCTGCGTGTATATCAGTTGCAGTTCCAAACTTTCAGTTTTTCTTCCAAAGCAGCTACTCTTTCTTGAATTCTGCCATTTATAAAGGCTATGACCAAAGAACCTTCCATGCTGGAATGAGTGAGGAGAACAACATGAGATCACTTTCTATCTCACGAATACCTTGGGCATGCCCCCTTTTTCCAGGAAGCTATTCCCATCACAACCAAAATGCAAGAAACATAAAACCACTGCCACCTACAGAAACGACAAAAAAACCCTCGGAAGAGTACAGAGGAATAAAGGATTTGACTTTGGTAAGGATAGTTTCAGTGGAAAATGCTGAATAAAACACAGTCATTAAAATTAATAATAGTCCTGTCTCTGTGTTCTTGCAAAAGAGTGGCAGGGGAACATGCCAAGGAATTATAGGGATGCAGAAAGGAAACGCACCTCCCGCCTTTAAAAGTAAACCCACCCATATAAAGACCACATGTCTTTAGGGCAAAGCGAGAAAGTTCAGTGGTAAAGTGAAGTTCAGAGCCGTACCACAGAGGGATGGGGTGTCTCAGAGAAACCTATATGGAGACGCCCCTTGTGACTGAAAGAGTGAGGTCTGACAGGGAAAAGGCTATGCAAATCACAACTATTCAAATCTGAAGTTGAAGTCCAAGATGCCGTCCAATCCACGGGTTCCTTTCTGCCCCCTTGTGGATAGAGACTCATTTCCCACGCCCGTCCTGTCCTTGTGAAGCTACTTCTGAGAGTAGATTTCCGAAAAAGGCACTGGGATGGGATCAGATTTAACCGATTTGTCTTTTTGGTACACACTTTGTAACAATGAAACCATTTAGTATAAACAATTGTGTCTCTCCTCTGTCCTATAGAATGGAAAGTGGCCCTGCATTGTGGTCTTGTGCTATTTTCTACCATATGTTTCTCTCTGTGCATCTATTTATTTTCCCTTCTCATCACATATCCAAGCTGAAAAGAGAAAAGATGCTTTGATTTCCCATTATTTACTTCCTTGCATTTTTTCCTGAATTCCATCCTTTTAAATTTTACCCCTCTTTCTGATCTTTTCCTCTCTGAGACCCTTGTAGTATTTGCTATTCTATGCCCTCAATAGGTTAGTGACGTGAAAAGACTATGGACTTAATTTTTTTCATTTATTCTTCAATTTCAATGAACACATTTTTCAGTTATTCTCCAAGTCCAGTGAAATTAAAATATTATTAGAACAAACTAATAAATGCCTGATGGCATGGTCCCCAGAGTGATTCCCTTTAACTTTTGCCACCCTTAGAGGAGTTTTTTTGAGTGTGGCATGTCTGAAAATTTTATAAAATTATTGCCAAACAATGTGTAGCAACGATATTCCATTCTCACAAATGCACACACTGCAGAACCCTTGCCTAGCCACGGGATTTCACCATCTTTTGGGACTGGTATTTCAAAAATTCCCATTTGCATATCACTTTCTCCAATACCATGGGATTCATCTTCAGAGCATTTTAATATAATAGCTTTCTTAGAGTTGAGGACTCTGGAATGATCACTCCTAGTCCAGGTGGACAGACATTAAGCAAAGATTCAGAAAATGAATTGATGGCTTAAAAAGGGTTTACATTTTCCTTCTGTGTATACCTGTCTTACCTACTTTTCTCTGAAGTTTTTCAATTTCTTTTGTTACAAGGGCACAGGAACACAAACTTTGGATTCCTATCACATTCAACTAGTTCTTATCAGAGACAGAAACTGGAATTCCTTTACAGCATAACATCCACACCCCTCTTTCCATCCCATAGCCGAGAATATCGACTTCATTTTCTATCACCTGTGAGAAAAACAAATGCGTTAATGAATATTGCCTCCTTCTCTGTAGCCACTGCTTCTTCACGGGAAGTTTTATTAGAAGGTGGATCAATGTTCTATGTTAATGCAAGTGCCCCCAGCTCCAGTTTTTCCTCATTATTTTATCTTCAGAAGTAAAAAGTTCACATGAAAATGATTCTTTCAAAACTGGTTCACTAAGTCTCCAGGAACAAACGTCAGAGAGTGTTCCGTATGTTTGCCTCCCAGAGAGGCAAGTGATCTCTGCAAGCTAAGATGCCCATGAGTGCAGCTGAATCATTGACTAAATACTGATGACAATGCTAACGTGGACACGTGGACACGGGGAGCAAGAAATGGGAAAGGTGCAAAGATGAAACAGGAGCCTCATCGCCTTAGGATTAGGCCTTCCCAACTGTTAACACTATGCTGGGAAATCATATTTCATTCCTAGCACACATCATCACTTTTAAAGTCAAACCTCTGATTTAACGGGGAAAAGTCCCCACTCTATGTATTTGGTGGTGATTCAGGGTTTTAGAAGCAAAGCCTTTGGTGAAAGCCTCCCTTTTGTGATTATCGGGATTTGTGGTTTGTACAGACCCTTTCAAACCTTGTCATCATGACACATATTCAGGGGTTTACTGGTCACACAGCTGTAAATCATAAACAAAAACAACACAACTGGGTTTTTTTCTCCAAAAGATATTTGTACCTAAAAATTAGAACCTACCTTAATGAAAGCCGTCAAATGCAAGTGACAAAATTTAGTTCGTAGAAAAAGAGTTAAACCAACCCTGTGACTTTTGCTTTGGGATTTTTCTGTTTGGGATAAACAGACAACTGGCCTTAAAACCCTCTGACCACAGTATTTTTATTCAGTCATTGTCACTGTAGTAAAAAAGAGGAATAAAGCAGAGCATCTTACCCATTGGGATAAAGAGTAACCAAATTTAGTAAATCAGAAAATGTTCAACTTTACTTCTGGCAGATGAATTGTCCTCATCTGTGATATACGTTTCAGAATGAAACTTAAATTAGCGCCTTAAAGTGGTCCTATGACTTTAATTATTCAAAAAGTACACAAATTTAATGAGTTTTTAAATATTAAAACTATTCTCTATTGTCACTACTGTGAGCTCTTAATTTACAGAGCAATTAAGTCAGGACCCTCATTTATCAGGACATGTGCGTTTGTTGAAAACATAGTCAGTTTTTATTAATTGATGCCATAGAAATAGTGAGGTGAAATTAATGTGTGTCTTCAGAGGTCGTGCCGGTGGTGGTGGTGGAGCTAGCAAGAAGCAAGACGTGAGATAAATAAGTAACTGCTGTTCCCTGATTACAACAGAGATTGCTGGACTATTAAGTGGCACAATGGCTACCGTTCTCAGCCTAAATGCTTGCAAAAAAAAAAAAAAATGCCCCCTGAGTTTCTCTCTGGCAAACATCTGTCACGGGTGGTAGCTGAGAAACAAGGAAACTTCAAAGCCTTACTTCCTGATTATTAGCAGAGCGTGGGGTGTAATGCTCTTACATTTTAATGCAAACCAAGTGTTGATGAGCTGAGAGGGAAGAATTAAAAAGTAACCCAAATTTCCTTTGTTCTTCTGTGTGGGGCTGACAAGAACATTCCCAGCCAGCAGTATGGTTGGGTGCTTAATTGGCCCAAGAAATTCTAGCTCAAGTGCAGAGCAGGTCTGGGATATCTGCCCTGTTGGCCATCTACAGTTGTTTCTGCCCAGTTGCGTGGTGTCTGCCGTTCAGCGGGAGTTGTTTACAGACAATCTTGTTCACGAGAGTGGTTCTGAAGGAGCATGACCCAGTTCAAATGGCGTTGGCCCGAGCATTCGGTTATGGAGGTAAAACCTACCTCAAAAGAGTTTGCTGTCAAGTAGGATGACACTTCCTTGCTATGAATATAAATATGTATGCAGAACATCAAAAGTAACTTTGTAATTCGGCCAAAAAGTCAGCCAGTTTTTGGAACGATTTGTATCTGAAGAGATTGAATTTTTAGTTGAACTGCTAATGTGCAGACAGAGACTTAGGATTTCACGATTATTTTAAGAACAGATTTGATATGGTAACAATCTCTAAGCGTTATTTAATTCCTCAACTCCACAATCCACCCTCAAACCATGCAAAATACACAACCGAAAAGCACAATGTAACAAAAAGGTACTTCCTGAGGTGGACAACATAGGACACGAGTCTACAAAATTCTAATTTTAAACAATTAAAGAAGTCCTATCCATTTCCAAACACTAAGGTTAAAGAGAGGGACTAGCGCCTCACTCCTATTTCTTGTTACTTTGGTACCGGTAGCCTCCATAGCACCAAAACGTTTGTGGGGCTCTATGCCAAGTGGCCCCTTGTAAGCAGGGGTTGGGTAATATACTCCCATTTCTCATTCAGACAGACGGCAAAGAGGCAAAAAAAAAAAGGCAGGGCCACAAATGCCGTCTTCTACAAATGCTCTGTAATAAATTGTTCTTTCAGCAGTACAGAAGACAGATTTTTCTTTCCTTTGCTTCTTTTCCTCCTTTGCTTGGAAGTCACCAATGAGAGGCTTGCATTCCCACCTGGCCCTGGCTGGCTGTGCCCATAAATTTGCCTATGCAATGCCTGTTTACGGGTCGCTGATGGAACATGGAGACGGTGCATTTTGTAAGCACCGGGTAGATAATCATGGTAATTGATGTTTGGAGCTGCGAGCTCCTAGGAGCACAGGGTCTCTTTCTCCCAGTGAGGCCCTGCTCTCTGTTATCAGTCCAGCCCATAATTAAATATCACTCTCTTACAATATGTTTCAGGCTCCTTAATGAGTCTAAAGCAGAAATAGTCACCTCTTTCCCCTCTGAGCTTTATTTGCTTGTTATTAAACAATGTTATTGAGCTGCCTTCTTTCCCTGTGTTGCCAAACCTGCATCATTTCCGTTTTATAATTGCACAATTAGAGCCAGTGCTTTGCTTTCATACATCAGCAGGCCTTGCGTGTGCATGCGTGTGTGTGTGTATATGGGTGGGGAGAGAGAGGGAGCGAGAAGGAAAGAAAAAATCAGGTGTTCATATACACTACTCAAATGCATCTTATTTTCATTAACTGCCAGATTTTGCAAAATGGGAAGCTATTTATCATGAGCCATTTTCTCCTATCAGCCACCTCCACCAACCAACACGGTGACTTTCGCCGTGACCTTGTGCTGTGTTGCCGAGGGTCCAATTTGCTCATTGTTACTTGCTTGCATAATCCTACGCCCCTCCCCCCACGGTGTTTTTTTTTCCCCCAAGCAAAATCCAGTCATTTATATTCCGAGGCTAAACGGTATTCTTTTTTGCCCCCAAAGCAAGCTAGCTGTATAACACCAGTAATTCCTTCTAACGAATTTCCAGAGAGCCCCTCCTGTTACACACGCTCTCTCTCTCACACACACATGCACACTCCCCCATGCACACACACTCACATGCACCCCCCTTTAAGCTGCTCTAAGCAGTGTATTAAGTAGCTGAAGAAAATCCATTCACATTCTGCTGGGTCCTTTTCTTCTCAAGTCATGAGTCCATCACAGACTTTTTCTAGCTGAGGTTGCCACGGTGAAGATTTACAATGCCAGTTATTCATACATCTGCCTTCTCCCCTCCCCCCGGATTCTTAAATCCCCTGGGTGAGGGCAACCTTGATACGGAGACTCGTAAAATTCATGCGGGCTTATCATCCTTGGTGAAGGCTGGGGGAGCAGCACAGCACTCCCCCTGCTCCCGGCCAGGACGGGCCCCCGCTTTTATTTTAACTGTGAGCAGGGGGGTTGGAGAAGCGCCCTCATTAAATTAAACATAATAGAAAACTTCCATCCATGCAGATATAGCGAATATTAAATATTATATATATTTAATACCAAAACACAGTATCTCTTTCAGTAATTATTAATTTTTTAATTGCTTTCGGGTCACCGGAGACCAGTGTTCATTTGGTGCTAGAATGTTAAATAAAAGGTGACCTTACTTTGACTAAAAGAGCAGAGTAGAAGGTCCGCCCACCGATGATCAAGCTTGTCACTGAGCTGGGTCACAGCTCTGCTCCCTCCACGTCAGAGGACCTGAGAGGAGGAAACCTCAATATTTAAAAAAAAATGTATAGTTGATAGCCATGGTTTCTTTTTTGCTGTTTTCTTCACTGCACTATATTCTCCTAATGATTGCTAAGTTCATAGTCTTAAAGAAAGTGGAGAAGAGAGGGAAATAAATATTTTCAACAACAAAAACATATTTACTGACGTCATTGGAATGTGCTCCATATGGGAAACCTGGATTAACCGCATGGTAACATAGTGTTCAAATCATTAGAATCAAAAAAGAGAGAGAGACTTTTAACATAATGTGGAAAAATTAAAAAGTCTAGCAAGTGATGATCTGGAATCCTTTTTAAATGCTTATAAAATTCTTTTCAGCTGAATTGCAATATCTGAGGTGTCAGCATTTTAGGGCGTGTTTTGTTTGGTTCCATCTACGTTTCCATCCAGTAAATTCTAGACTATAAAACACGGCCTCCCGATATGCTTTACGTCCCTCCCCTTCCGTCGTGGGTCATGCGTTTGGGTCCCGAGCGGGCAGGTCCGTAGCCGCGGCACGTGTGGTGCCTAAGGGTGGCCTTCCTGTGCGATGGGCGCCAGCACCCGGGCAGAGCCGCGGGTACCCCACGCACGCCCTTCACACCCCCGCCGGGTTCAGGGGGCCGCCCCGGGGGCAGGGCTTAGCGCCGAAAGCTAGACCCGGGGAAGGGCCTGACCTTCCAAGGGCATGACCTCTTGGGCCTCACTTTCTTCCTCTGCACCATGAGGCAAGTGTGCTGTGTATTTCGCTAGAGAGCCTTTCAAATCTCATATTTCATGTTTCAATTTATTATGGGCCCAAAACTGTCTGGTGTGAAAATTCTCTTCTTCCAGCACGATCCCAGCCTCGTGGCGTGTTGGGTTCTAACTCTGCAGGGTGCTATGAACCATTTAGGAAACGCCTCAGTAAGCTACAAGGTATTCTGTTGACTTATAGGAGCCGCAAAGTCAAGGTTAAGATCCGTATTCCAGAAGACCGGAAGAGAACACGTGGAGTAGCAGCTGTGAATGATTTCTGAGACTGTATTCCCAGGACCCGGAAAAGACTAAAGCAGAAACATGAAACAAGTCCTGTTGCTTTCATTTTACTTTTGTTTTTTTGTTCCTTCTGGCTTAATCCTTTTTCCTTCAGGTAGGAATTTCCTCTTCCAACTACCTCCTCATGGTCTCCAGGTGCACTCAGGCCTCTAGCTCTGGTGTTTGTGGATCCAGCTACCCTCTTTGGCCCTGGATATACCTCTGAGTATTGTCCCACAGCATTTCACTGCCATGCAGCCCGGCTCCTCTCAAAAACCCACCTGGCTTGTTTTTCATCTGAGAGATAAAGTTGTTACCACTATTTAAAACTTTTTAAATAATCCATGGCTGCACCCAAATAAAATATGAATTTTCCAATGTACAGTTCCATCTGCCTTTCTTATCTACCTGGGGTCTACATGTGGTTGAGGGGCCAACAGCAAACCAGTGAACCCATCTAGGCTGGCTGCCCCATCTGATGCTCCAGGAGGCTCAGCAGTCTCCAATGACCTTGCCAGAATCGGAGGGTCAAGTAGGATAATGTGTGCATATCTTTAATATTCTGGAACAGACAATATTGGCATGTTATTATCATTGTTTATTATTATGAATCTAGCAGTGATGGTAATGATTAGACGCCATGGCTTTCAGATGTGTTTGACCTAGATCTACAGGAAGATTATGTTTTATAAAGCAATCCAGGACACACCTGTGTAATCATAGCAGATGCAAGCGTTTCACAAAACAACACCCTTTTCTTGTGTGCAAAGCAGTCTGCTCGTTTATATCCTATGGGCGGGCCACGGTGACTCTGCAGGCAGAGTTCTCACCTGCCATGCCAGCGACCTGGGTTCGTTTCCTGGTGCTTGCCCATGCAAATAATAGTAATAATAATTATTATTATAATAAATCTTGTGGAGTTCATACTGCCAGTCGGGGTCTCGAGCGCCATGCTAGTGAGGGGAGGCCGCAACTTGCCTTGATGGAGCCTAGACCAGAACCTGTCTCGTTCCAAGACCAGAACCTGTGGCTCAGGGAGTGGTGCAGGGGCAGTCACCCCACCTGGAGGCTGGTCATAGTGGGAAGTAGGAACAGACCGTTGGTTGAGGCATTGCAAGGCTCTCTGCAAGACTACGAAACAGAGTTTGGTATAGTGAACAGTGTAGGGTATTTTCAAATCTGCCTATACACAGATCACATGCAAGGATAGCTTGGAAAAGAAGGGAAGCAAAGACTAACATATTTTTTGCCATTTCGAAAGCATTGCGAATGACTAACTGGGAAACAAGGAAAAGAGTAATGGAGTAAGATTTTTCAAAAGCATGTCTTCGAGGCATTGTGTAGCTCTGCAAGTTAACAACAACAATGGCTTATTTCTGAATCTGCTGTAGATTCTTAGAACCATCTCAGTCCTTCCCCAAACATCCGCCTGCATCATGAATCACAAGATCCAGTCAGCTGAAATGTAAACTGGGAGAAGATCCCTAGACATCTCTCTCCTTGAGGCACCTTCCCTTACCTGCCATCTCATCATTCAGTTTATCTTTTTAGGGACCTTTAAGGATCCCAGGCTTCACTAGACTAATAAGGTTAAAATTTAGTTTCTTCTTCTTCAGATTCACACCAAAGCTAGCCAAGTGGAACAACCCAAAATCAAAAAGCAAAGAAAAATAACTGAAAAAAAGCAGGTCCTGTCCTCTCTTTGAACATTCCAGGTTTATTTGTGCCTTCAGTTTATAAGAGCTCCTTCTTTATTTAATGCACTAGTCTCTGTGACCTCCACTTCTGTTAGGTAACTAACAGAACGAAATAACTAAGTTGTCACACTGAATTATTTCCATTAGTATAATACAGACTAATAGAGCCAAACCATGAAGAAGCAAATATTTTTCCTTTTTTTCTCTAATACCTCCCTCCCAACAAATTTACACACAAGTACGCATGCACACACTCACACACGCACACACACACAGTGGTGGTCATTTTCAAAGTAAAGAATTGAACTGGAATAGGAGAGGAAGTATTGTATTCCAAAACATTGTGCATTTCCATGATCCATTAATCTTTTCTTGCTCCTATTTGTTTTTGTTTTGATAGGTATTTTTTAAACTCACCGTGTTGTTCTTAAAAATGAGTGAATATTTTGAAATGTCTTCTGATTTCAAGGAACTGGCAAAATAAGTTTTATAAAATGTTTTTCCACTTCATATGAGGCATACCTTTCCATTGCGGCAACGTGACTATATTAGCAGCTAAGGGCAATTATCAGTGGGAAAAAAGGCTTAGAGTAGACCCCTCATTTGATCTACACAAATACAGGGAAGTCTTCTTCCTTTCACAATCAAAGCCTCGCATGGGGAAACCATAGCCTCAACCCAACAAAGTACCTGAAGGTAAGGAAGGCATAAGTCCTTGGAGAAACAGCACCACATTGTCTGCATTGCTTTTTCTCTTGGGTGCTAAATTGTCACCTTAAAAGTCATTAGGCTGTCAAAAATGTTTTTCCCACTCTTCTCCTCCTTTTCTGACCCTCTGCAGGCAGTGGATGTTGTCGGAGAAAGCAGGCGTGCTCCACAGGTCATGCCTGCCAGCCGGGCTTGCTCACCGCGGGGCCCCCAGAACGGTTAGCACCACTAGCCTGCTTCCCAGAACCAACCCAGAATAGCCTCTTAGGAGCGAGAGGTTTTTTCATTTCACCTTTATGCTTCCCTTACCCAACTCCCAAATCTCTGGATCCTTAGGGAATCTTTCTTGGCTGTTTCCTTTATGAGCTTTTAGGGAGAGGAGAAGAAGCAGATGTAATGGGGTACAAGTCAGCCTTGCAGACGTATATATAAAGATGTGGATGGGTGGCTATCGACGTGTAAGGTCAGAGAAGCTTAGGGACCTTAGATCCGACGCTGGAGAAAGGATACCCAGCCAGTGGTGATGGCGCAACCCAGAGTCTCGGGATGCAGCAGCCCCTACAGTACGGAGAAGGAGGAAGGTCCAGCAACAGCTCCGTTCCTAGATTACATCTGTATTCGAGCAAGACACATCTCAGCCAGCCTCTGGTCTTCTGGGTCTGATTCCAGCCACCCCCCTAGGAAAGGGGGCTGTCCAGAGGCAGACAGGCTCCATTGAACATGTCCAAGCAGTGCTCTGAGACCGTCAAGCAGCAGGTGAGTTTTGTAGGGCATCATCAGGCAGCAGTCTTCCATTAGTGTGTGCCCATCAGTGACTTACCCAGAGTTAGCTCTTTCTCGCTTCAGTGCACTCATGTGGGTGTCTGATTCCGTGATATTCAGTCTTTCTCTGAGGCTAATCTTTTGAGTGCCAGCTTCTTAATCAAGATGGTGATTTGCAAACAGACATCCTGGACTTGGGGAATGGTTTACCTCCAATCTAGGAAACCCATCCATTTCTCCCTGTGTTGACCAACTTCTCCAAACTTGCCTTCTGCCTGGAATATCCTTTATTCCCTTACACACCAGGAGACTGCCTTCAGAACTCAGAACCTTCCTCTGGGAAGCAAGCCTCCCCACCCCCTTCTCAAAGCACCATAGATGCATCTATGTGTTTACTGTTACCGTACTATATTGTAATATCTTTCATACATGTAGCTATGTAATAGAAACTACATAGCATAACCATGAACTAGAGGAAAACAGGGAAAATTGAAGTGCCACTTCTGGTCCCACAAATACACAAGAGGCATTTAATTATAGTTGCTCCATATGTGTTTGTTGAATGAATAAGTGAAAACTGGCCTCTCTGATTTATGAATCTTGTGTAAGTAGGTTCCTTTGAACATACTCATTTAACTCTATATCCAATTGGACAAATACAGAGAGAAAAAATGGCTTGAGTTGGATCTATCATTTTGGTTAATTTTGGATAATACTATTAAAATAAGAAACAAGTGTGTTTTGGGAACATTAAGTTACAATGACAATAGATATAAATTCCAAATTTTGCTTCTTGGAACACTACTGATATGTGATAGAGCCTTGGCCATTGTGCTTATTTCGAATTTAACTTCACTGTACATTAAACAGCTATGCTATATATTGATGTATAGAAGTGTGGAAATCCTATTACTTGTCTACCACCCATAAGATAGTTATCCATAAGTTAATAAATTAATGAAATACAGATTTGATAATATATACAAATATAGCATTTTAAATCATTATAGACCCTTAATCTGCATAAGGTTTTTTATTTGGAAATGAAATAAAAGGACTCATTTTAATGCATGGTGGTGTTATTAATTTCCTTGGGAGGACTTGGAAGAAACTTATTTTCATGGTTGAAGGCAGAACATTGAGATGAAATTTTACACCTCTTTCATAACCCCCAAAATTTGGTTTTTATAATTGAAAATTTTCTATTTTCTTCTATTCATCCTCATCACCAGAAAACATCAGTGTTCTTGAAAATTGAAGGTAGTACTGCAGGAGGAATGTGCCATGGACTCTTTGTTTTGGGTGAACTCAATCAATATCTCCTTGAGTGCTCTTTTACCCAAAGGCAGATATGAGTGGATTCAAGGCTGTGGGTTGTGGCCATGGTTCAAAGTTCTCCAGGGTAGGTGGGTGGAAGAAGATGCAATGTTAGGGGCTGTCTATTAGTAGCATCCTCTGAAAGTCTCTTCATGCCACAAGTTGTGAAATGGATATTTCAAAGTACTCTTACTAAATTCTGTGAGAATCAGCGCTTTGGGGTTTGTTCTACTTTCCATATTCTTGATTTGGGTAGCTCAAATAGCTTTTCCTGTGGTTGGGCTCAAGTTTATCCATTTGTGAAATAAGAACAATACTATTTTAACCAGTTGCATTCTTAAAACCAAACTTGTGTAGCCCACTTCTCTTTGTTATCTTGGGTTTTGCTTTCAACTCAACTTCTACCACCATGTAAATCACTCCCAGAGCAGAGTTTACAGATGGAGGAATGAAGTACTCTCAAGGGAGGGACTTACCCAAAGGCAACACCAGGTGTACTTTGTCAGGGCAGAATTCATGGAGTTTTGTTTCTCAGTCCAGTCTTTTGTCCCCAAGTCATTTCCATTTCTTTTTTTTCCTGCCTTCCTTTCTCTTTCTTTCTTTCTTCCTTCCCTTCTTCTTTCTTTCCTTCCTTCTCTCCTTTTTTCTTCACTTCCTTCCTTCCTTCCTCCTTCTTTCCCTCCTTCCCCCACCCCTCTCTCTTTCCTCCTTCCTTCCTTTCTTTCATTCTTCCTTCCTTCCTTCCTTGTTTCTTTTTTCCTCCCTCTTTCCCACCTTCTGTCACCTCCTCTCTCTCTTTTTCCTCCTTCCTTTCTTCCTTTATTTTTCTTTCTTTCTTTCTAATGTATGGAGAGCCTTGCCAGAAGCCCTAAGAAGTTTAAATCAACCCATTCAAATAGTATAATAAAATCCAATTCTTTCTTTTATGCTATGTAATTTTTTTATGTCCTTGCATTCTAAGATAGCTAGGTTTAGCAGCACATAATGCCTTTTTCCTAAAGCGCATTGCTCTTTCATAAGTATGAGTGTCTAAAAATAGTTTTTCTAAAAAAAAAGAGATCAGATATGTCCATTTGTAAATGAAGTTATTGAAGCTGAGAGTGACTAAGTGATTCACTCAGGGCCATCCATGACTAAGCACAAACTCACTTGGACTTTGGAATTTAATTTATTCCAGAGAAGGGCCAAGTTCCAGAATATGCAAGTTACACATGAAAAGGCAACCCAAACAAGACTACTTTCCTGAATTTTAAATAGAAGCCTCAAATTGCTTGCAAGTAAGCACAAAATTCCAAGTTGTACTATGCAAAATACTACCATATAGGCTCACAGATGGACAAATAAGGTGGAAAATGATGAATAAAATGAGAACAAAAAAAAAACTTGCGTTTTTACCATATTAAAATTACACTGCAGGACACATTGTACATCTTGGGAGATAAAAATATTTTTGACTTTCGTATACACTTCAGGGTCAGCACTGCTAATATGTAACTAAAGTACCACTGAGTACGAATATCAGCCCTTTTTACATGTTAAATTCAATCATGAAAATCTTTTAGGATTGCTTTGCTTGTCCATCCATGACTTTTAGAAAAATGCTGCCTAAGTGGCGTAGATCTGAGCAAATTCATCGTTATAACAGCTAATATTTGCATTGTACATTACCATTTCAAAACAGTTTGCCGCATGATGTATTTGATCATGACGTGTATGCTGGAATGCATTCTACATTCCACAAGTTTCCATTGCCAGGTCAAAATATGGACAAACTCATAGGGGAACTGGCAAGCTGAATGAGCCCCCAAGAAATGGCCCCAGAGGTTAAAAGTCCAGTGATTGCTACAAGGACAAAAGTGGGCTAGAACCAAGAAGTCTGAAGTTAGAGATAACAAAGGTTAATAAAACTCCAGGTTCAGGCAAGCTGAGCCAGGAGGAATACAAGATGAATGAGGAAGGTTGCTGTTCTAGTTTGCCAGTTGCCGGAATGTAATATACCAGAAACAGAATGGCTTTTAAAGAGGGGAATTTAATAAGTTGCTAGTTTACAGTTCTAAAGCTGAGAAAATGTCCCAAGTACAACAAGTCTGTAGAAATGTCCAATCAAAGGCATCCAGGGAAAGATACCTCGGTTCAAGAAGGCCGATGAAGTTCAGGGTTTCTCTCTCAAGTGAGAAGGCACATGGTGAACACGGCATCATCTGCTAGCTTCTTCTCCTGGCTTCCTGTTTCATGAAGCTCCCCAAGAGGTGTTTTCCTTCTTCATCTCTAAAGGTCGCTGGCCAGTGGACTCTGCTTCTCGTGGCTATGTCGTTTTGCTCTGCTCTCTCTGAATCTCCTCCATTGTCCAAAATGTTTCCTCTTTTATAGGACTCCAGAAATTTATCAAGACCCACCCAAATGGGTCATGACATGTCGTCACCTAATCCAGTTTAACAACCACTCTCGATTACATCATATCTCCAGGGAGATGATCTGATTAGACCTTCAAACATACAGTATTGAATAGGGATTATTCTGCCTTTATGAAATGGGATGTAGATTATAATATGGCTTTTCTAGGGGACAAACATCTTTTCAAACCAGCACAGTCATCAACCCCAAAACCAGCCTGACCATAGGCCAAGTATGATTGTCCTACAGCCTCATTCCACACTCCCTACTAAAAAGACACAAGTACCACTGGAAAATGGCGTGGTACAGCAAGTGCAAACAGGGTTTGAAACTCAATAGAATGTTTTCTGACTAAAGCTGCAGGGGAAATCTGAAACGGAGAGTGAGATTTTACTAACGTACTTACATCCAAAAAATAAAGCCCATAGCATATTAGCATTTCTTTCTAGTTTTCTGTGGATGTCAGCCATATCATTTTCTTAACTTTTATGTTTAACACTATATCATGTGAACCTGCTTGTGACTGTATGACAAAATCAAGAGAAAACTTTGTATGTTTAAGCACGCATTAAGTAAGGTGAAAAGTTTCAACCTCTTTGGGTTGCAGATATTATAGATAGGAAATAAAATGATCCCAAAGAGCCAGCATTATTATTCACATGCAAAGTAACTTTTCTATTTCCATTTCTAACGTTGTTATGATTTGACTTTATATTATCTTGGATTTTCAGTGTTGGTTTACAAAGCTCACAAGCTCATAGAAAAAGAAAAACTTTAAGAAATAGAAAATAAGCAGTGCTAAAAGACGAATATTCCACAAAGCATTGTGTAGTAAGAAACAACTGAAAGAGGGTGAAAATTTATAATAAATATGAATGAAAATTTTGAATTTATACGTTTAGCTTGAGTTCTACTTGTGCAATCACACTCCCTTATAGAAAGAGAAGCAATACGAGATATTTTAAACAATTATATATCTGTCAGTTCAAAATTGTCTTGGGATTTAACAGAATTTCATACTCTATTATAGCTTGGAAAAGAGCTAAATAGATTTAGGTAAAATTCCCAAAACAAATCCTTTGAGGCAATATCAGAAATGGAAAGATGCTGTACCAAGAACATTTTTTGCATTTTTCTGTACCCAAAAAGATATGGATGGATTAACTTCACAAGTCTGAAATAGTAATTTGATGTTAATCACTTTCTACCTTTCAGAGTACATCAATACTTTTGTACATTGGATACGAGCTTTCTTATGTGTCTGGCTGTGTGTGCGTGTGTGCGTGTGTGCGTGTACATATTAGATGTTAATTGTGGGTCTGCTTTCACACACAGACGGTGTTCATTAGTAAATTCCAAATGAAGAAACAAATGTCCTTGACATTCCATTTCATAGACAGCGGGTGGCACCATCTTAAGGAGAGATGATGTAAGGTTGCATTTGGCACTATTTTCTTTATTTGGGCTTCAAACTCTATCCAAATTGTGAAGGACTTTCCACATTAGTAATTAATAGTCCCCCATTATGCTAACTATCATCCAACTTAGGACATCTAGAGGAAAGATAAGAGATGAATAATTTGAGGTAATTTTCTTGTAATCGTGCCAATCACTTGAGCAAAGTAGTTATTAAAGAACCAGTATTCTGATGAATGATAGGACATCTAACACTGAATACCTTTTCTTATCAGCAGCTTATAGTTTCCCGTGCTTAAAAAGTGGCAAACAAGTAGAAGTTTATCCCGGATAACATTCTTCTCACTGTAAATAATAGTTTGTTTAGCAAACCCTGAATTGCAATGAGGCTTGAAAGACAGACTTTGTGTTAGTTTCTGCTCATCTCCTTGAAAAGACCTGAAGTTTGCCAGCTTCACCTTCCCTAAAAGGTAGAGAGAACATGAGTCAGCTTTCATGACAAGGGATTCTTCTAGTTCAGATTTGCTGAAGTGATTAGACATTATTTATCTAATTAAATGTTCAAAACACATCATTATTGAAAGGAATAAATTTAGTACATTTGTTGAGCAGTGTTAACTGAAATGTAACTGCACATCATTTGACTTTTTAACATTTTATTATATCTATTAAGTCTTTCTGTGCTTAATTAAATCAACTTATTCTTTACAGTTAATTTAACATGATTTCATCTCAGTTACAGAGTCTGAATCAGATATTATGGAGAAAGCCAACTGTATACACAAATTAAGCTTCAGCTCCTCAGGTGCTTTCTCGCATTTCATTCAAGGCTGCCTGCTTCTGGGGATTACCAGGATTTTAAATGGATATAATTTTTCACAAAGTGAAAACTTATTCTTTTTCTTTATTAAAAAAAAAATTTTAAGCTCCACTATCATCATCTTTCTACTATCTGCATCATAGATGACGGTTTGGTCTTGGAAGAAATACAGTTTTTTAACGTTTAAGAAAAAGTAAGTAAGAATAGAAATGTGGGAGAACTGAGTGTCCCTCTGGGAGCCGCACTTCCTCATTGTCCCTATTCAAACCGCAGAATCTAACTAATAATGCTACAGCTTCTGAGCAGGCGCAGAGCATTGTAGCAGCAGTGATTAGGGGATAGGCTCCATGAAGGAAGTTATTTATTACTATTATTATCATTATATTCTATTCAAATGAGTGCCTCTCGATAACAAATATTTAGCAATTGTCTTTCCTTTGCAAGAACCCCAAACTATAGAATGCGGACAGGGGTGAGGGGTAGGGGGAGAATTGAACCCACAAGTGTTTGGTGCCAATCACCTGAGTGAATTGTGAGGCAGAGGGCTGAAGGGTGCGATCTGGTCCATTCAAATCTACTCTGCAAAGTGTTGAAATGGAGAGCGTGGCTGGAAACAAATGGGAAAGGAAGATTCAAAGGTTGCAAGTGATGGTGGAAAATTCTAACGAGATATTTACCGTCAGCTTGCAAAGCTCCTCGTTTGTCCCAAATGTTTGAGTGCTTCGTGTTGTGTCAGCCTTCAACTGATAGTACTGAAAGGGAAGGTTTCTGAAACCCTCATCCAGCCATCAGGGATAGTGAAATAAAAAGGTGGCCACAAGTGCATTAGCTTGAGCTGAACTATCAAATACCAAAGAGCCAAATGCAAAAAAACAAAAAACAAACAAACAAACAAACAAACAAAAGGCAGTGAATTTTTGTATGCCTCTGTGTCCCTGCTGCATCAGGAGCTTGTGGAGTTCATCAGAAATGGTTTGTTCCCTTTGCTCGATGAACCCACTTCTGTCTACTCCTTGGCCTAGTTGGATTGGCTTCGATTCCCTGGGGTAAGTGTTCATGATGGCAAATTTGGCCAAAAGATTTTTTTTCATTACCCTCCAACATTTCCTTTCACCTCCAACCTCCAGGCAGGGCCCTGGCTTTCCCTTTGGAGCTGGGACTATAAAGGCGTGGGGCCATCCAGGCTGACCCGAGGGCCCTTCTGTCAATCACTGCCTCCCGCTCCCTGCTCCCTTTCACAGCAGGCAGCTGGACCCATCGCCGTCAACCAGGTAACAACCCCCAGACAATAGCGGCCTGAAAGCCTGGTCTAGACACTCTTTTAGCCACTTATTTGCTGCTCTTGGCAGCTGTTGAAGCATAAATAAGCAGTTTGTAATCAGAAAGCTGACATCATCGCAGCTCGGCTGAGAGCGGAGATTGTTCCTGGGCACTGAGCGGGCTTTTTTTGTGTGCGTGTGACAACAGATTCTGGGGTGGGGATGCAGATTTGTGCCATGCTAAGCTGGTCTTTCTTTGATTTACAGAATACAATCGAGTCAGGTCTCCAGCTCCAGGACAAACCAGAATTATCTTTTAATGTGCAGTTCCTGGTGGGCAGTAAAATCTGATCATAAATTGGGCGGAAACATGTCAAGGACTGGGCCTATGTGGGAAGAGAGCGGGGTGGACCAGAAGTTTGGGTGTGGGACATTTGCTAGGTGGTGGGCAGCGGGACATGTGTGCCTGGTCACCCCTTGAAAATGTCCCCGCGGCCTGTCAGCGTGGTTCAGGTGGGAGGCACCGAGCAGAGGTTTGACACTGGGTGTGTATGTCTGCATGCTTTCAGAAAGGAATAGTTTTACAAAAGGGAACAGAGAAACATGTGTGTTTATTCCCGCCTCCCAAGTGTGCAGTGTTTTTTTTTTTTTTCAAGATCAAGTTTGCCATTCAATGTGATTGGCAGTTATCCCTGTGAAAAGGAGGTAAGCACGGAACAGTCACCGGGAAATTTTTACTCTCCCTCTTCTTATACAACTGATTAGAACCCCTACTTAGGTTTTCTTCTCAAGACTGGTTGTTGTTGGAGGAATCTGAGATGGCAAGATGGCAGGCGTTATTTATTTATCATAATTGATTTCTTTTCAGCGTTTTGAGGATGTTCCCAAAAGGAGGGAGGGCCTCTCGGGTTTCCTTCCACGACGTGGCTCTGATGGTCCTACTGTCTGCTTGGGCTCTGCCAACTCTCAGCCCATCGGTACGTGGCAGCCAGGCGAGGGCCCGGAAGCCGCAGAGCTTGCTGCCTGAAACCCATTCAGGTGGTTTTGCCCATCTCCGGTTTCACTTACGTCTATATTTTTAAGAAGTCCAGTTCAACAAAAATATTGACTTCCTTTCTCCCTGAGGGTTTCTGGTATTAGTTTGCTATAAGTAGCTCATGATTTAGAGTACAAAGGCATTTCCAGAATGCGTGTTTAACAAAATGACATAGCAGATAATTGAAATTTATTTGCAATTTTCAAACTACAATAAACACAATTCTCCTTTTCTTTCATTAATAATCGCACGGCTAATGCATAACAATCCCTCTGCAGCTTTTACAAGCAAACTTGAGCTGCTGTGTTGTAATAGCTGGAAAAGTTAATGTAGCTTGAACAAGGTTCCTAATTGTCCCTGTCTCTGTCATATTTGTCTACTTGAATGGTCCTAAATACCACAGCGATTAATTACTACAGAGCAGGTATTACAAGATGTTATCATCCTTCCCCAACTGTCTGGGTGAATGGAGAGAAGCGGGAGATTGTTACAGTGTTTCATCTCTGCTCTTCCTGTAAGGCACTTTAACCAGAAGATTTAACGTGTCAAAGTTAACTGCATTCTCTAGCAGATATTCACATTCTAATTAAAGATTAAGAACGTAGTACATTACACTGTGATTTGTCATACATGGCTTGTTAAATAGGAAACCTACCGGGATTCCCTAACATTTTATAAACATTATTCAGGGCTTTTTAATGTGGGCAAAGCAAAAGATTATTCGACTGCATTGCAGTATGGAAAGCAGGTCACCCTCTACCCAACTCTCCTCTCCACCCCACCCCCAATAAATAACAAAATGAGACAACTTGGGCAGTTTGAAAACTCTTCTTCTTTAGAGATTTTGTTTAAACCATGAATCACCTCTGGTTTGCATTTGTTGGGGGAGGGGAGGTCTTAATTATTATCCCTGAGCTTTTTTTTTTTTTTTTTACTGTTGCTTTTTTGCTGTCAGTTAAGTGGAGGAAGGTAAAATCTTGCCTTTGTTTGAATTAGAGCAGCCAAAGAAGGAATAAAGATGAAACAGTTTTTTACTAGGCAGCCTGAGCATTCAGCTGGGTCTCGCCTCCCTGATCAGCTCCACTTCCAGGACTAGTAGCACAGGCCTGGTTCACATTCTATGATTGCCTGAGGAATAAATTAATGAGGTTACTGAGACACTGAGCATTTGCATATCCGCGGATGCTTATTAGGTAGAAAGTGAATGCCAGGTGCACTGAATTTGGGGGCTAGAGGATTTGTTAAAAATTAACATCTCTCCGTCCCTTGGAAAAGGGATGTCCTGTCCCTAAAAATAATTTGCAGGCAGAACTCGTGCTTAATCAATCTCCGAATAATTATGATATAACAGAAAGGCAAGGAGAAGAGGGTTTTACTTGAAAGCAGCAGAGAAGCCAACACGCTGCCCTTGTGATGAGGAGACCTGGAAGCAGTGGTCCTGGCGTGAAGGGAAACAAATGCCATTTGCTGTCTTTGGATTTTAGGCTTAAATTATGCTGGTGGCGTGCACAGCACAAACACAAGGCCACCGTACCTACTATAAAATTATCAGTTTAAGGAGACCTTCACATTTGTAAATATTATTATTGACAGCCCGCCAAACCAATTCAGAGCTGAGAAAAGCTTGTCTAAGAAAACCATGTCCAAAGCGGAATCACAGAATAAGAGAAACAGTTAAGCACTGATGGGCATGGTCTCGTTGTTTATGGTTCCTGCTGGGGCAATGGGGAAGCACATTGTCTGAGCTATTTGTGTCTCATTCTCAGGAGAAGTTTTTATGCTACTCTGGCTTGTGGATTGGAGACTGCCTCCACACAGCTTAAATGGGCAGATTTTGTGTCCCCCTCCCCTTGTCCTTGGAGTACTTAAAAACAAAAACAAAAACAAAACAAAACAAAAACGATGACTGTCCACGTGTTTCCAAGAACTCTGTGGTGAGAGAGTCATGCCTTTTTGTTTTTGTTTTTATTTATTTATTTTTTGCTGCCATGTTATCCAGGTAGGTGCTCTTTCTTTCAATTTATTATTTATTTACTTATTCCTTCTTTTTTAAAGAAAATGATTGGCAACCCTCAATCTCCAGGAACTGATCTATCAGAATCAAGCTGGGATAAGTATTTATTTGAGAAATTGTATTTATTTACTAACAGGCTGTGTTCTGCCTGCTTGTTTCACTGTACCTTGCATACCACTTCCCTTTCCTGGCCAAGGCACGGGTAACCCTGTATGAAGGATGCAGTTAGTGCATATGCGTGTAAATATTTTTCCAGAGATTCCATGATATGCAATCTCTACACATTTTTCGGTACCTTTTCTGGATTTATAAAATATCATTTCTAAAGTCTAAAGAAGGCTTTGAAAGTTTTTTCCTTTATTTAAAAAAAAATGTGCCCTAAATATGAATGAGTTAAAATGCCTTCCCAGGGATGAGTCAAAGGGGCTTGTTAGTCCTTATTTGACTTCTGCATGAGACTTAAGCTTTTAATTTATTTCCTCGAGGCTCAGAGATATAGAAACTGTCAGGACACACTACCCAAAATAACCTGTCCCTGTTTTTCAATTCAATTTTGTTTTCTCAAGCAAATTTTTGATGCACTTATGAATGCACTGAAATCACAGTAATTTCAGCGTGACAGAGTTGTAACCGGGAGACTGCATATATTTTCATAAGCTAGAGTATTATATTTTTATTAGTATTTGTTGATAATATTGCCTAAAAAAAAAAAGTAAAAGAAAAGAAAAAGGTGTCTTTCACCCAGAAGGGGCCTGTCTGAAAACATGCACTGCAGCAAAATCACTGGAGTCCAGGGTTTTTGTCACACACACAGAGCACAGATTTTTTTGATTATGTAGATTTCTTTTCCTACTGCAGTTTCATATGCAAAGCATGCATCAGCCACATCCATGCTATCTCCTAAAGCAGTCATTCTGAAACCCAATCTGAGGACAGTGCAGACTAAATAAAATTTCATTTTGATTTGGCCTCCCGCTGCGAATGGGACTGCTTTGTCTCAGCCGACAGAACCAGCAAGCCAGAAAGGTATGTCCTGTTTTGCATGGCTGATGGTGCGTCTTGAGGCGCACACAGCTGCCCTGCTCGCTGGGGCTGCAGCGCCCACACTTCCTGCTCGCTTTTTTCTTTCCCCTTCCATTTGCTGCCGTGCCGCCTCGGGTCCTACCTGCGGGCGAGCGGTGGCAGACCCGCGCCCGATTGTTTGCTTTGGCGTCTGTTTAATGGCTTTGCGTGGCTGTTTACGTTTTTTTCCCCTCTGCCTTTGTTGTTATTGGGTTGTTTTTTGTCTGCGTGTGTGTGTGTGTGTGTGTGCTTTCCTCCCTACTTTGGTTTTTGTTTTTGTCTTGCTTTCCTCCCCACATTTGTTCCCCTTCTCTTTCAAGGTGTTGAATACCAAAATACTGACTTAAAGAAAAATTGTGTGAGTACCACTATGATGCTCCAGAGATTTTCCTGGAAGATTTGTCATGTTGAATTTTATTGTAAATTTGTAGATGCGTTTAATAGCTTTTAAGGACTTTAGTTTTCATAGCTCTTTTGAGCCGCTTTAGCAGCCAAGCAGTCACCCATTTTAGTGAAGGGGGAAATATGATATAAAGACCCCCCCTTCCAGTGGCAGGAGGCTGTTTGGCCATCTTGGCATATTTTATAAAATGCATTGTAGTGTTTGCCTGGAGAGCTGCTAAACATGGCTTGTTTTAAATGATGACCTTCCGCTGGAGTCGTCTCATTAGGGTTTGAATTGTGTAAAATGCTCTTCTTGCACTTGTCCCACCTTTTAGAGGATGCAGTGGCAATCAGGAAACAACCTGCTGGGAATCTTTAGATATGATGGCAAAATGCCAAGGGGGACTGACTGTGGTGAGAACTCAGTTTTCAAGCCCAAATTTCTCCTTGGAACTGGCATTGCCCTTGACCAATTCAAACGATACCATAAGGGAAAGAAGTTTTTCCCTGGTTTACATATCAGCACATCATTAATCTAAATTACAGTATCCCAAACTGGTAAAGATGGATATAGTGCAGATGCAAAATAAATTGCTTAAGAGAAGTGTAGGATGTGATGGCAGTGACGCCTGCAGGGAGGCACGCTGGCTCTGGGACTCAGCACAAATAATTCTATATTGGATAAAGAATTAATAAATAAAAAATAAGAATAATTAGGTTCATAGGGACCCCGCCCACCAGAAGTAGAAAACAAATTGTCATATAACTTTGAAAAGAGTCAGAAAGGTGCTTTTATTAAGCTATAATGCTGCTGGCATGCCTTTTGAGGTGAGGTGTGGTCCGAGGGTAGTCTTGATGCAATTCTTAAAATAACTCCGTGGATGAGATCTCTGCCCATTAAAACAAATGCTTTCTTTTCTTACTGCAAAATCTTGAAGCTCACCGAGTTACACCTGATAGCCAAGAGTCTTGGGAGACAAGATTCATGACAAGTTTTGGTAATTTTTTGATGGGCTGCCTGCTCACCCTACAGTAGAGGAACAAAGTGAGAGCTAAAAGACAGGTGGAAGAAACAGTAGCATGAAAATAGCACAAAATGTCCTTTGGTAAAGATGCCACCGTTTCACATAAGGAGGAGCCAAATGGCAGCGATGGGGACATAACTTGCAGTGTTTGAATCAGTGGGTGTATAGCTTCTAGCCCCACCCTTAGAGCCACTTTTTAGTTTTATAGCTGTTGGTTGAGGATATTAAAAAGCCCACATTTGTTTTTAGTCCAGTGTATAAATGTACTTATGGAGGCCACTTACTGGCATGATAGGGACTTTTTTGGTAACTATGTAAATGTCTTAAAAAGTAAAATCTGCTATTGCCATATAGTCTGTTATTTATAGGATGACTTAGCAGTAATAAAATACTTCTTAAAAATTATAACAAAGAACTGGTTCTGGAACACAAAGTTCTCAAGAAGGATGCATTTGTCCATAGAAATATATAGGTATATATATTTATGTTATATCTACACACACAGAGATAGAAAGAGAGAGAAACACTGAACTAATGATGCAACTGGAAAGAGTCCCAAAGCTTATCTTGAGGATAAATAAAGCAATAAACATCTAGCAGACACAATTCTAAACTGTTGTCTAATTACCCGTATGCATGGAATGCACACTAAAGGTGATATGATATTTTTAGGAATTCTTGGGTTCTTCTTGGACTTCATTCACAGAACTTATATTTCTGAGAAAAGGGAGGCAAATTATTATAGTATGATTCCTACCTATGGTATGGTTTAGAGATATGGACCACAATGAAGAATGAATGTTTGGTTTAGTGAAAATCTATACATCCCCATCTTTTGTGGTGTCTCCCATTCCTGATGCATGTCTTCCCGTATTTTAGTACATGTACTCCACATATGTGATAGCTGAATGTGTCTGCAAGCACTTGACATAGTCATTTGGTAGATGTATTGAAGATAATGGCTGCACTAGTAGCCCCCATCATGTGAGTCTTGTTTATTTACATTTGGTTGGTTAATGTTTACAATGGAAATTGTTTAAACTTCCATTTTGGATCCCTGTATTAGTAAGAGGAAAAAAATAGTACCGAATGGAGTTAAGTGTCAATTGTGACCAAAGATAGAGATTTCTGTTTTCTGTTTCCCCTCTTCACTCTTGGGAAACGGTGGCTGCTCAGGGAATCCACTTGACTGAACGTGAAGGAATGATGCAGATTTACCATGAAGGAATGATGCAGGTTTACCGTAATGGAGGAGAGCCACAGGAGACACTGTCATTAGCTGGAGTGTGTCACAGAATCACTCAGGTATTATCACTCAGGAGGAAAGGAAAGACACATGGGGAAGAGTGAATGAAGGATACAGCCTTCGTAGGTTTGTGTATCTATTGAAAATTTATGTATTTTTTCCTAAAGAAATAACTTTCATGACATCTTTGAACCCCCAAATGTTAGGGGTCCATGAGCTCTAGGAAGAGCAGGTCCTGCCAGAGAGTCAAAGGAGAAGGGGAATCATAACCTTCTCTGAAATGGTCATCATGACAATAAGAAAAGGGCTTCAACTGATTTACACTTTGACCAATTTCTGGTTACAAAGAAAGCATACGATTTGCAGAGAATAAAGAAGTATAGTACCGAGAAAAAAAATAGTTGTATGGAAAAAACATTGTATATTTCTGTAAGTGTGGCAGTCAAAACCTGGAAATGATAAAGAGAATGTGAGCCACAGTCCCGGTCCTGGACTCCGGTGAGATACCTTTGAAGAAACATCTTTAGAGGTACTATGTATAGCATCACACTGGACCTGAGAGGAAACCACGCTTTGCAATGTCTTTAATACAAATAGTTATGTTTATTAAAAGGATCATTTACTGTACTAATCTTAATCTGAAAAAAAATACGTGGGCATTTAGATTACGGGGTGATAATAAAGGACATTCAAATTCCAGAAACTATATCCAGAACTGAGAAATTCAGATACAGATTTAGGCAGGCTTGGAAAATCTCCAAAGTTCAGCAGATTAGGGCAGAAATTTGAATAAGATTAAGCCTTGAACAATTTCAAATCCAAGTTTACTTCTGGAGATAAGACTTAAACTTGACCTTCAGGACAAAAGTCGTATGGTCAGAAAATCTCTGTAAACTGCAGCTTTCACATATATGGAAATAATCTTAAGACCTCAGCCTCTTATCTTCTAAAAGTGTCCAACAAATACTAATGTTCAGGATAAACAGGCATGAATGTTAAAAGGGACTGCACTAGAGGACCTCCAAGTAATATATATCCTCAGAAAAATGAAGACTGGGTGTACAGTTTCTTGTAAAGCCCATTTCAAAATGACCAGTGCCCCCTAGTGTGATTAGGCCAAGGGAGGTCCAGGGCTGTGCATTTTTGGACCCACTTGGCTATTGTGAGGGTAGGTGCTGAGTTGAGGACTGAAGACCTTTATTAAACTTCCTGTGATAGGGCAAGATGGCCCACAGCGGGGCCTGGCCAGTGAACTTGCTGCTGGTCTGATTGAGCTGAATTGACCAAATGGCAGGAATTCGGGGTTCTGTAGACTGAGATAGCTGAGCTGCAGCTGTCTCAGTAGGAGGAATTAGGTGTTCTTCCCTTATCATTTTGCACAAGCCTACATAAAAGAGTATAAGTTCACCGACATCAGACTGTTGCCAGGAAAGCAAGCCAGACATCTAGATTCCAGGCAGACAGTGGACTCGGCAACTGGAGGGCCAGGAGATTGCACCAGGACACCACATGAATCTGAGAGTTCCTACTTACTGCCAAGGCCAGTAAATCCTCAGTTTGCATCCAGCCTTTCCCCATGCACCGGGATGCTATCTTAGGGAGAGAAGCAGGGGGGATGTGGTGAATATATAAGATTGGGCATTTTATCCAAATGGAAGAATGAGCACCTACTGAGAAAGACTGCGTAAATGATCAGATCTGACAGCTCCAAACTTGATAGGACATTTAATTAATTTCTCTCCCCCATCCCCACTCACTGCTGATTGAGGGCTCAGGAGGAAGCACAGATGAGCTACAACCAAAATAAAGAAAATGAATTATGTTTCTCTGTATATAAAAGTTGTATTGCAACTGAAATTTGCAAACCAGCCACACCTGAAAGATTCCAGGTTTTCACACAAATGTCTACTTTCAGTGACCCAAGGAAATGCTAGAAACTTCATATGCCAAGCAAAAAAAAAAAAAAAAAAAAAAAAATAGGAGCAGGAACATTGAACAAAATAAAGCATTGGTTGCAATATGCCATACTGATCTTCAAAATCAACCATGTAGTACAATTTTAATTCCAGAAGACTAGTCATCTCTCATATATGGATTTCTCTCAGCAATTTTCCCATTTCTGGGAAAGATCTGATCGTTTAAGCAGTCTTTCTCAGTTTGTGTTCATTCTTCCATTTGGATGAAATGCCCAATCTTATAGATTCACCAAGTCCCCCTGCTTCTCTCCCTAAGATGACATCCTGGTATTATACATCGGATCCCTCATCACAGCTTGAGTCCCTGTTCCTGGTCTAGCTCATGGAGCAGTCTCAGTAGGAACCTAAATAAATCAGTTTCTCTTTCCAAAAAAAATTAAATTTTGAAACAGAGAAGCCCATTTGCCAGGTATTGTTGGAACCGAGTTGCATCAGCATTGACACAGTAGAAGACATGTGAAGTTTACAGCTCCTTCCAGAAGACCTGGAAGCAAGCCCTATCTTCCCCACCTCCAGACCTCATTGGCCAGTTGGTCACGTCAAGGTCCCTGAAATGCCAGAGTGTCACCTCAATCCATTCCCCACTCCTGCTTCAGTATGGTAGTGTTCAATTCTGTTGTTCTCAACCTAATGGAAACTTATGTACTGCCAACAACATATGTGAAAAAGGTGTTCTTAGAAATAAGTGCAACATGCTAGACAGTTCTCCATGTACTCCAAGGAAGGAAGAATAGAGATGATCAACGCACACTTAATCTTGGACTAGTGTACTGAAATGGAAAGATTGTTGGATCTGATAATGGTGGTATATGATCATGATTTCAACGAGGTGCTTGCTGGAAAGGTACAAAGAATGTTTTCAGGAGTGCCAAAAGTTTGTAGCATGAGAATGCCATCTCACAGAATTCAGTATTCCAGGGCATAATCAACAGAATAACTTTCTGAATGTTACTTAATGTTCCTTCCAATCTATTAGCGTGTTTATTCATGTGAAACATATACCAAGTTGAATACAAACAGAAAACTGCCTTTGAATTCAAGGGTCAAAATTATCAAGCAATGTCATAGCTTGCAATGATAAAGGCAAGATCAAGTCACTGCTATAAGAATCTAGCTATAGTTGGAATCAAATTATTTTCTAAACTGGCACCAAGGAGGGAGTTTTGGAACACTGAATCTCTATTTTTAAAATGTTTTTAGGATTTGCTACCAGATGTGATCTTTTCACTTTCCCATTAACGAAAATCCATGAAATGATCTAAATATTTAAAAAGAACAGTGTCTTGAATGAGGCATAAATTAAAGCTTGGTCCTTGCTTGCTTAATGAACAATCTCTAATATTTTATGTAAGTATAGAACAGCAAAAATTATTAATTCTGATATGAATGGCTTTATTAAATGAATGATTATTAGTAGATAACATCCATGAATGTTCTTAAACCAAGACCATGTAAAGAGTGTGTTATAGAAGAGCAAACCAAACATAGACTACTTTGGGGATGGAGAGACTTCATCTGATTGTTTCAATGGTTTGGTTTGTGTCTGTGTAGAGGGCAAAAGGAGGTGAGTTGCGCTATCCCATTATCACCCGCACACATTAAGGACGTATTTATCGCACTCTAGTCCATCACACACTACTGTGCTTTTCACTTACAGGCTTTCGTGGTTGTTGTTATGTTATTAAACAAAACTACGTGAACCTTTGAATATTAAAAAAAGTTTTAAGGAAAACAACATATGTGGGAACTGCCGTAATTTTCATACAAAGAATTCACTATCAGCGATCCAGCGAAATGATGATGGAGGAGGTCTTTTACTCTCCATTAGTATTTGGGGGAGTGTAAAACACTAATGAGGGTGGAACAGAAGATAGGATTTGGAATAATGGGATGAGATTAAGAAAAGGGAAATTTAGGTTGATTACCAATTACCAATTGAAGATCTTCTTACTGCTGAGGTGTATTAGACTGTAGGGTAATGTTCCAGGGCAAGCGGTAGGACTCCCGTGGCTTAGATGTGTGAAATCAGAGTGGACAGAGTGCTATCAAAAATGCCCCGTGGTGAACAGCCCTCCCCGGCGCGGGGAATGAGAGAGTTCACCTTGGTTGCCTTTCTAGGCTCAAGCTCCTGGGCCATCCCAGGCTACCCCACATAGCTCAGTCTTTGTCGCAGAAAGCGGAGGAATAACTTTTAAATATTTGTTCTACTTTTTAATCTGGCACAGCCTCGCTAACACTTTGATAGGAAACCAAAATAGGCTGTTCTGTCAGCCACAAACATCCTCCCAAGATAAATGCTCCCCCCCACCCCAAGAAGCTGATGTCTTTCTGAGACGTATAGAAACCAGTACCTTGTTTCATGCAGCACTCTGCTTTTAAGTAAAGTAAAAATTAAATGACCAGGTAAGTGCCACTTTAAAAATCTGGTCATCGTGACATTTGTGGGTATGTATGTTCTCTCGTTTTGGAAAGAAAAAAGGACGAGGGAAGGGGTGATGAGAAAGAGAGCTGGAGATAGAGAGGGGGAATCTGGTTAGAAATTGATAAGTGTTTCATCATGTCCCAGGGACTTCTGAAGGTAGAGAGAGAGCAGTGACTGCAGGAGAAAAATGGGTACATCCTTTTTTTTCCTTAGGAGTGCATCTCAGTCCCTGGAAGTTAAGTCTAGAAGAGAGTGTTTTACTTAACGTGAACAGGTCTGGAAAATGAAACGTTAGAGCAGATATAGTTATATCTTCTGATTTTAATGAAATATCATTTCACTCTCTTTGATAAGGGTTCTGTCAATCATAATAAAATAAGAGAAAATATTAGATCCGCGTGGAATTAGATTAAGCTCTTCTCAGACGGCCTCCTGACATGTTGGTTTACATAAACACACCCAGTCTCTCAAAAGCCTGAAAGAAATGAAGCGTGAGATAACATTATCTACATTATAAATTGCCGGACTGAGGGGATAGTGGGAGTTGGAAACCGACCTCCCACCCCCAATATCGTCTCATTTCGTGGCACAGCTGAAGCTGATGTGAGGGGAAGGTAAGCTGCAGTGTCCTGGAATCTGTGTCCAACTAAAGGGGGCCCCTCACCCAAGCAGAAGGCAACCTGCTCTGCACCCCCTTCCTCGGCCTCCCTAGGAGTCGTCAGTGATAGGAGTAATCCTTGGTCTACAGAGAAGGTAATTTAGGAGCAAACATAGACAAGTGTAATGCAGGGTTTCAATTTCTCTTCTAAGACCATGTGCATGAAGGGGGAAAGTTGAGAGAAAAGAGTAAAATGCTGTCTTCCACAGTATGTGTGCCGTTCCCTTTACCCAATCCTTCCTCATGGTGAAGTCCTTCTGTTTTTATGAGTTTAATGTCTTACTTGATTACAAAATATCTGTAGTCTAAGTCAATAGAAATATCTCACTCCCACCAACTGGTTTCACACATGAAATACATATTTTCCAGAAAAAATATATATATATATTTTTCCCCACTATGGGGGTAGATTACTACAGAAACTTGTAGTGACACACAAGGAAATAGAGCTTTCAGAATTCAAACATTTCCGTGCAATCTATTGCTTGAGCTTGCTGCTTGAAGCAAGAGTCATGCAATGGTCATTTCGCTGGAATGGTGTTTGAGATAGCCTGGTTCCTCTGCTGTGAGCTCAAGGTCTGCAATTGACAAACATGCCCTCACCACCACTCCTCGGCCAACATTCAGAGAGCTGTGCTGCTGGCTGCAGCTGACCTCTGGGCTTGCCAAGGAAGCTGCACAGTTTCTGCATTAAGTCAAAGATAGGGACCAAATTGGAGGGGAAATGCAAAAACAACATCATGTCCAGTTTTTTCCTCTCCATTCTTGGCCAAGGTGACAGGAGAGGTTACTAGTTGACAAACTAAATTTTCTAAGTAGGAGAGCATGCAATTTGTATTCGTGTAGTTGATCACTTTTGGTTAAGATCATAGCCTCCTAACGAATGAGTCTGAGCTCATATTCTGAGAAATCCTAAGAACACCAGTTAGGGTTTCTTGAAGTCAAGTATAGAATCTGAGTAGTTTTATTCATCTCAGATGAAAACCAAAGAGTTTTCACTGCAGAAGAAGCAACATGTCTAAACATATTTCTTTGTTCAAATTTACCCTGCAAACTGGACATATACAACATTAAAATACCCAAATGCTTGCTTCTTAGGCTTAATGAAGGGGATGACGTTTTTTCCTGGACCCAAACATTGCAATTTTACTTTTAACATAATAATATTCTGTTTACGTATACTTTACAAAGCAGTTCATGTGATTTATTTCATTTTATCTTTTGAGAAATATTTGATGTTTTGTGTACCAAAATGCAGTTTAACTATAGCTTCATTTTATCTGATCAAGTGATAGAAGAAAAGTAGATTTGAAGCTATGACATCAATAAAGTTCACATTTAATAATAGGCCTGAACATGATAGAAGAGTTGTTTTTTTTTTAATCATGTCCACCTAATGTACACCCATGGCTGTGGCAAGAGGCAGTTTCCATCATGTTTGCTGAAGTAGGTAACAGGAATAAAAATTATCACGTCCTTCTTGGAACTAGAGATTAAAGACTCCCCAATTCTGTGTTTCTGTTGTGGACCAGAAGAGCTTTCAATTCTGCATTATGTTCCAGCCAATCTCTTAAGAGCTCTGGCTTCTCTAAGTCACTCATGTGGTCCCCACTTCCAAAGCAAGCGTGGATTTCTGCTTTCACTCTATGGGATAATTTCCCCATCTCCAGAAGTCCTGCTTTAAATGACTCACCCATGTATTCATGCTCAACTCTCACTATCTAAACTGGCTCCAGAAATTTTACTCTTCCTTGAAGAATTTTAGCAGAATTTCTCCCATACAACTGTGGGATAAAACACAATACCTGAAGAGCAGATGGCAAAACAAAAGGGGAAAAAAAAAAAAAAAAGAAAACTCATGTTGAGCAATTCCATCTGAGGGGGGTTCAAGATGCTTCTCAGTGATCTCCGAAACAGGGTGAGATGAGAGAGACAGACTGGCCTGGCCCCTTGAGAAAGCCTGCTTCTAAATTCAGCAAAGCCCCAGGGCTTCCTCTGCATTCCTACGCTTTCATTCAAGTTTCCCTGAGGTCCTGTGAGGTAGGCAAGCCAGATGTTGTTATCCCCACTTTAAAGACGGGGAGAGGAGGCAGTCAAGTTAAGTGTTGTTTCCAAAATCACAGAACCAGTAAGAAGCATGAGTCAGCATCCAACCAAATGTTCTGATTCTACGCTACTTGTCAGTATAGATACTGCTTAACTTAGCCAAAATATGTCCTTCTAATTTGGAGTAACAGGGAAGGATTTGAATAAGTATTCCAAAAGCCAAGGAAAGAAAAGCTTAATAACTCTGAAGGTCCGAGACTAAACCTTGATAGTCAAGTTTTGTACTCCTACCCCTGGGGTAAAACAATAGAGAAAGCACTTGGAAACGTATAAAATCCACTAATTTAAAATTGCTTGGCAAGTAAGCCTGAAAACATTATGTAATTCTGTTGACAAGATATATATATATATAGCAAAATAAAATAATGTGAGAAGCTCCCCCAAAAGAATACAATATGCAAGATTCTCTGATCAGTGCCTCCTTACCCCCATCTTAAAGTTAGCATGGGACCAGCTACATAATTGGGCCCAGTGCAAAATGAAAATCTGGGGCCCCTTCTTGAAAAGTTAAAAATATCAAGAAAGCAACAGCAGAACATTAAGCCAGATGTGAGGTCCTTTGGACTGCATAGTCTGCACGCCCACAAAGCTGGCATTGGTTGATGTTACCTTTTCTAAATGCTATCTGGTTATTCTTTGATAGTATCAGATTTGAGCTCCATGCAAAGGAAATCTACCTAATAATTAGGTCTGTGCACACATAGAACAAACTGCCTTGTTAAGTCGAGGTTTGTCCTACAATGGAGAGTTCATGCAGATCCTGGAAGACTTCCTGTCGAGGATGTTGAAGGAGGGTGTATCGGTATCCCCCACTGCTAAAACAAACACCACACAATAGGTGGCTTAACAACAGGGATTTACTGCATCTGGTTTCAGAGGCTAGAAACCTGGCTTCCTCCCGGGGTTGGTCAGGTTTCTAGCCCTCTGTCTAGTCCCTCTGTCTGGTCGACAGTCTTTGGGGTCCTTGTTTTTTTTGTCGTCTGGCAATGCACACGGCCATGTCTCCTCCCTTTCCTCCTCTGAGTTCTGTTGACCCCCAGACTCTGGCCACACCTCCTTGACTTCTCTCTGTGGCCTTCTCTATAAGCCCTCCAGTAATAGGATTAAGACCCATCCTGCTTCAGCTGGGCCAAGCCTCACCCAAAGATCCTATTTGAAATGGGTTCACACACACAAGAATGAAATAAGCTTAAGAATATGTTTTTTTTCCCAAGGGTATGTAACTCCAAGCCACCATAAAGGGATTGATTCCTACATTAGGAGAGAGCCAGACTTGACCACAGGTGTCCCTTTTGCTAGCAGATTCCACGAGTCAGATAATTTTCATCTTCTTCAGATTTCTGAAAGGAGGCACTTTATCTGATTCATCAATACCACCTGAGAAGCACGTGAGATTTCTTGACACGTTTTCCCTTAGGGGAAAAAGTAAAATCTCATTTCCATTAAAACTTTGCATGTGGTCATAAAACACCTGCATGGCTCTGCTCAGCATGGAAAAGCCTGTTAACAAACCTGGGAGGTTTCCAATTCAGGTCGGGTATTTAATTATTTCAGAATCTGCATGGCTGTCGGTGCAAAGCTTAAGGTACCCTTCCTGACAAAGTGTCATGACGTGTCTTCATTTTCAGAGAAGCCAAGGTGAGGCAAGCTACCAAGGAAGGACTTGAAAATGTTGGAGCCTTAACAATGAATTGCACTTTGGAAGAATGCTCTACAGTTGAGAAACAGAAAATACTGTATACCCTGCCCTCTTGGGCTGATCTACAAAGAAACCAGCCCACACATGCACTCGGACAGAAAATCCATCCAGATTCCCAGACTGTAATGGGTTCAAGGTCCAAAGCAAGATGTAAAAAAAATTAGCTACCAAGGTCTTACTGTTTTACCTAAGTAATAGAATCATTAACAACATAAATATCATGAATTTCCTCTAAGTTCTTCCTCCAGGCTGTTCAGCTATTTTAAATATACTTTGTCTGAGTTAGTTACATGCACTCTGGCTAGTAGTTAGGTTAATATGCTACCGTTTACATACAGAGCTATCATTCAGTAGCGTCTGCCATTGCCAGTTTGTTCATAAAATAAGGACAGCCTTGGTTTCCAGCATCCTGGATTTTTGTTGAGCAAAGCAACATGGTACATCAAAGGCATGTCAAGAGATGTGACGTAAATGGAAATCGCGGGGTATCATAATGCAGCACAACAGGTGCACAAAATAGATGTTCAAAATGGTTTCTATTATTTGGCTTTTTGGAATCAAATCAGAATCAAGAACAATAGTGGCCATTTCAGATAAATTACTTCTGCACATTCTTGCAGATTGAGCAGCTGTAAAGGCGGGGAGGGGGTTTTGGGGGGTGCTTGCTGTTTGGAAGGTGGATGCAAATACATTTGTTATGTGTGTACAGTATGTTCAATAAATTAAGTTTTTGCCTTTTATGCACAGTGATAAAAGTAGTTTCCAGGATTCCAGGTTTCATTAATACCACATTTTAATAATTAAATAGCATAACTCTAGAGGCAATAGCTAAGATAAAAGTTTGCAGACAATCCATTATTTTTCTCAGACAGTCCTTGGGAACAGCCCATGGAGATGCAGTTTAATGACTTAAGTTCTAAAGTGGGTTGTTTAATAAAATATTGGGTGTTTATGTAGTTTTGTTCTAGCAGACAGTATCTTTCCTTTTGTCAGGTGTAGGTGTTATTGCTTACAGGAGTTGGGGTGATGGGCTCCGTGCTGCACCCCCCCAACATCATTATCTGTTTCTTCCCACTCTCTGGTCATTTTTGTTGCAGTGCTGTTACCATTTGTAATTTTTAACATTGGGAGAGGAGAGGTTTGCTGTCTTTTTAATCCTCTCTGTTAGCCTATTCTATTTTATTAGGCATAATTCAGAGAGAGAGAGAAAGGGAGTTAGGCTCTGGTTAAGGGGGATGTATAATTGGGTGTAGTGGGATTAAACTATTATTAGTGTACACTCCTAATGGATGTGCCATAAAGAACCCATGGCAAAGGCTCTAATGAGTTATGACGGAGAGTAGGCAAGCTGAACAGGGTTTCCATTATCACAATCCTACTTATACACAAATTGTTTAGCAATCACTTAAAGGAACACCAGACTCCTGACGTATTTAAGCAGAGTAATTTTCTTTCCAAATTATCTGCTCTTTCTTCATCTGTAGCTTCCAATTTGCAAGCTCTTTCTCACATGCCAATCCTTAGATTTAATTTTGCTTTGACATCAAGCCTTGAATATAAAATAAATTCGCTGAAAATTTAAAATATAACATAAAACTACATAAATGTACATACAAACATGGCCTCTTCTTTGATTTAAGAAAAAAAGGCAAAATATGTAAGATATGTGAACACTAATGCCCCCAGGTGATGGGAGTAGGAAATAAGCTAAAGAGCATTCTTTTTGAGATATAAATATTCAAAAGCCAAAACAAAAACAAAAACAGTAAAATGTGAATACTAAATATGCTTTTATGTCAAAGTTAAAAAAAATGTTCAGAGCCCAGTCCTTTTGCTGTGGTTCTTGGTGTTGAGGTTGCATGTGGAAATCAAAGAGAAAGTGAAAGTGCCTAGGGTTTCACAGATGTATTAGATAACGTGCTTAAGTGCATTTGATGGATTACTCTGGTTTAAGCGTGTATCTGACGGATTACTCTCCACTTAAATTGTGTAAATATGTACTGTAAATCTTTTCCTCCTTATATGTTTCTCCCCTCTTCTCCCTCTTACAGTAAAGTGCTTTTCCTTTGCAAGGTAATATATTATTGATTTGATGATGACAATGGGGAAGTCAGACACTTCCCTTGGATTTATATTTGTGTGCTATTTTTCAATACTCACAGACATTTGATATTTTTATCCAAGATGAAGCACTTTAATTCATAACTGTGAATTTTATAAATGCTGCCTCCCCAATGAAATAATTACTTCACATGACAATCATTATTTGAGGCTTCTTTATTTCAAACTTGTGTAAGAAGTGGTACTTGTGCTAATCGGTTGCAAAGTTTTGAGTAAAATTCCTCCCCCCAAGTGAATATATTTTTAAAAACAATTTAAATGCTATAACTGGAAATCCTCTCTAGCTTTCCACTGTGGCAGCCTGTCCAGCATTTCTAACTTGGAATGTGTTTGTGAAAATGGGATCCCAGGATGCTGCTCTGAAGGGAAGTGAGCTGCCTCCCTAAAGCGAGAGTCTGGGTAGCTGCTTCCCATGATAAGGTTTGCAGTTAAGGTAGCCCACCTCCAAGATGCAGGATTTAACCTTCCAGAGATGCACAGTTTCAGTTTTTTGATGTATCTCTTTGCTTTTATAAAATGGGTTTCGATTCTCATACATAAACTTCTGGGCAGAGAAATGAAAAGTTCTTTGCATGAAAAATAATATCCTAAAGTATATGGAAACTCGGTGTTGGGAGTAATTTTCACTTTTTTCCATTCGTTTTTATTGCTTTCCAAAGCGAAAACTCCATAGACTCAGAAGCCAAAGGGCCTTTTGAAAAATGCCACTTTAAGATTTCAGCCAACAGCCACAGCTGAATCGACAAGGGAAGGTTCTAACAAGACAGTTGCTTGCTGCCGGCTACAGTTCCCACTTTTGTTTCCTATGGAAACTAACACGGGGCAAATTGAAAGAGTGATTATTTTAAGTCTCCACTGTCTTTCCTGATCCAGTGTCTACAGTATTTTCATAGAAAATGGGAGCAGGAAAAGCAGGGGGAGATGTCAGAACTTGTCAGTTTCAGCTGTGGTTGTTGGCAGAGAGCTGAAAGTTCTAGCTTTTCAAACAGACTACAGAAATCTCTCCTCTTTTTACTTTTAAAACAAAAATGTTAGTTGAACGTCAACTTCACCTTTCCCTGTCCCTTCCATGCCTCTCTTTTGCATTGTGATTGTTAGGGAGGTAACATGACACAATAGTTCATGTGGACAGTTTAAGAGGGAAAAAAAATGCACTGCCAAAAACTTTGTTCCAATAAATAACCCATGAATAATGGATTGTCTCTAACTACAGGACACAGCATCTATGAATGCAGTAACTGGTTTATCTGATTGGTCATTTATTCAGACCCTTGATTTTCTCTGTTGTTTCATGCCCAATGAGCATTTCTTCATTTCTAAATCTCACTTTTAATGAGATGGGGGGGGGGATGACAAGAGCTATAATAAATATCAGTTATTAGAAAACATAAAATATTACTGACTAATGCTAAAACTGACTTAAATTAAGATTTTGCATTGTCTGTGCATGGATAGAAGTGACCCTGTCTTCAGTGGCTAGCTACTTCTCTAGGCGACTTTAATAAAAACACTACATTTTAATACAAGAAATCAGAATATTAAAGGCTGCCAAATCCTTTTTTAAAAATTGCATGGCGTTTTTAAGTGAATGTATAGTTTAATAACATTCTATTTTAATATGTCAGAATATATCATTGAGTAAGTGGAACGGTTTCTTTGAATGCTTTATATTATCATGGTCAGGGATTTCTAATGATGATGCAACTAACAGCATCTGTTATTATTATTTGTACCCACTGTGTGCCACATACTTCACATGCATTGTCTAAATTAATTTTTCCAACAATGCTTTGAGTAATGACTATTACCCTGATTTTACAGATGAGAAAACTAAGGCTTGGGTCAACACTGTGACTCGGAACACGCGTTGTTAACGACCGTGCCATAGCACAACTTTGAACTCCACTTGTTCACTCAAGGGGAGGAGAGGGTGGGAAGCTACAATAAATGATCATGCATGTACTGCTTGCTGCTGTAGGCAAATAAACATCCAAAAATGTTCACCAGGCACATCAGATGGCAGGCACACGTAGTCAACATGGTCTGCAAGGCAATTAGGACCGGTGAAAGCTGTTCACAGAAAGAGCTACAAAGAGTCAAAGATGTGGTTTGTCTTCTCTCTTTGTCACGCCCTGGCATCTCCACTCGGCCCTGGTGTCGGCAATTCTCCACCCTGCTCCTCCAGCTTTGTCTGTAGAGGTGTGGGAGGACGCACTCCAGTTCTGGCTTGCCACTGCTCTTTCCCAAAGCTGCTTAGGATCCACTGCCCAAGGTGGCAGCAGCCTGACCATGGGCAATGCAGGAGAAATGCGAACTCAGCCACGTGGACCCCACCTGCCAGCACCCAGGAATCTGTAGAGAGAAAGGAGAGAGGTCACTTCTACAACAGGAAAAAGGGGCTGTCCCAGATATTTTCTATATTTTTCAAGTACATGCTTCCCACTTGGCTGCACACACACACACACACACACACACTTTGAACAAACTAGATTTCAGTATTGTTTCAGAGTTTCAAGTAGGTCCCCACATTTAGGCTCAATCAACTCAAAATTGCCTAAATTTATTTGACAAGGAAAAAAAAGAGAAAAAGAGAGAGAGAGAGACATTTATCCTACAAATCAGAGTTAACGCCATTAAAATTCAAACAGCTAGGAGCTTTAACAATTGATGTAAACGTAGCATTCAAAGTCTGAATGAAGACCCAAAATTATTTCCCAGGTTGGAGGAGGTGGGGAGGGAGAGGAAGCCATGTCACTGAGACAATTGTGACCTGGAGGGGAAGGGGGAAGAGACAGCCCCCTGGAGCGGGAGAGGGGCCTAAGGGATCTAAGTGAGGAGCTGGAAATCAGCTCTACTCCACGGCAAATTGGCTTTTACATGGAATTCTTAGTCTTATACTAAGAGTTTGTCTACCCGTTACTCATTTATAAAGTAGAAAAGGAAAAAAACCTCAAAAATGTGCTCTCTGTTTTTTATTGAAGCACGAGTGAATTATTTTCCTAATTTAATTATTGAGGTAAGTTGCCAACTTCTTTCTCTGAAGAAAAAGAAATCTGCTCTTAAGGACTGAAACCTTATTGATTCCAATTTGATAATAATATTTGTGAGGCAGCTTTTTATATATTTCTTGAGAGAAGCATTGTAGATTGCTAGAGTAAAATGTGGATATTACTTCAAACGAGTCATTTCATAAATGAAATACACATAGTATTTCAAGGCAAATCTCCTTGTAAAAATCCAGGGTATCTTTTAAATCGGCACTAATCTTGATAGTATTTGCGTGTCTGTGTGTGTGTGTGTGTGTGTGTGTTTTCTTTCCATTGAGCAAATGTCAAGATCACAGATACTGAAATGCAGGTCTACAGTCTGGGTTGAGCCCTGACTCTGTGGCTTACTAATTGTGTGAACTTGGATGCTTTCCTAAGCTTCCCTGTGCTTTCATTTCTTCCTCTTTAAAACAGGACAATAGCAGCCCCTAGCACCGTGTTACATGGTAAACACTAGGTAAGTGTTCAATAAATTACTATAATGAACATTCTACTCACAACAATCTCATGTGGAACATTCCAAGACCCCCATTTCTTTTCAGGCTTAGTAGCACCATTGTATTACAGTTAAATGGCCCAGTTAATATAGAATGTAAGGTCCATGGTCATTCCACTAAATCACATCAAAACCCTTTCTAAATTTAGACCTATTAACTGAGTTTCCTTCACATACCTACTTATTTTTCAGGTTACTCTATTTTTATTTGAAGGCATTCTTTATGTATTATAGAAGCTAATCCTTTGATGATCATACGGCTTGTCATTCAAATTTGGCTTTTGTGCGTGTTTATTATGGAGTTTTTGCTTTTTGTAATGGAGACAAAGTCATCTTTTTTTAAGTATGCTCTTTTTCAATGTCATTTAAGAAAATCTCCTTGAACTCAGTGCCAAAAATATATGTTTATATTTTATTCTAAAAATTGTATAGTTTTGCTTTTCATATTTAAAACATGTATTGATCTGGGATATATTTTAGCAAATAGTGTTTCTTTTACATCCACCCCCCCCACCTGTTGTTCCAGCACAATTAATTGGCAGGTCCATCATTTCTCCCCTTACTTGCCATCCCTGATCAGATCCAGGGGAGCCATACCTGAGCTCCTCGATATAAGAGTGTCTCTGAGCTCCTGACCCTGTTACAGTCATCTGTCTGTCTGTCACTCCATGCGTCCACAATGTTTGGGTCACTATAGCTTTGTATTTTGCCTTGTTATCTGTCTCCGCCTTTTCATTATTCTCTCTTCATGATGCACTGTTTTGGTCTACATGGTTTTCAGTTTCCTTTTGCACTTCTCTACTTTCTTTGGGGGTCAACTTTTTCTTTCTGAAGTAAAGCTTCAGTGAGGCCTGTGAATGGGAAATATTTGTCTGTCTCTTTGTCTGAGAATGTCTGAATTTCAAACTGACTCGAAGGATTGTTTATCTGTATTTGGAGTCCTATACTGACAGTTTGTAATTTTCTCCCAGTCCACTTAAGATCTCCTTCCATTGTCTACTTTATTTCTGGCACCTGACAATTTTCCATACTTTCTTGAGAGCTCAAGAAAGAACCTTTAAAAGAATCTCCGTTAGCTAGATCTATAGCAGGAGGGTAGGTTTTGTTATCTAATCTACAATATCACCAGAACCAGAAATCTGAGGATCCCTTCGTTGGAGCTTTTGCAAGAGGACATAATAAAAATAATGGTGGGACTTTCAAAGATGTAGTAGTTTTTTGTTTTGTCTTTGAATCCTATTCTTATGTTACTGATACATCTTATATATGTTTATTCCTGTGTGTATTATATTCCACTTATGAAACAATTTTTGGATATTTGATCAGTGGCATTTGTTTACTGTCCATAACATTCAAAGGTCAAAAAGTACAGCACTGCAGGTCCCAGAGCCTCGTGGCCCTCCTCTTGACTACCACAGCAGGCTGTTCCCACCCCCTTGTTAGAGCCTGGATCACTGGTATTTTCTTTGTGTCTCGGTCCAAGTAGACCATTAGCTTCTGAGAAACAAGACTATTTTACTCCACTTTCTGTCTCTAGGCACACAACAGTGACTGGCACATAGAAAGAATATTTTGAATGTTTTTTTTTTGGAAAAAGAAGGAATACTATAGAGGCAAGTAGAAGCAAAAGCAAGGGTTTTAGCCTACACAAATCAAGCAAGATTCATAGAGAAGGGTATTTACACTAATATAAAAAAAGTTTCTTCAGATGGGGAAACTCTAACTTGAATTTAAATATGGATTCTTTGAATAAGGATATACAAACCAAGATACTTGCTTTGGTAAGAATGGAAATGCAGAGCTGATTGGGGACAGAGAAAGCAGACATTTGGGAGGGAACGATTTGTAGGAAAGGAGAAGTTTAGAAAAGAAGTCAGGTAAGAAGGAAAGGATTTCCAAACTGTTTAAGATCATAAAACTCATTCTTACCTTAAAAGTCTGATTTTATTCACTTTGGAATTTGAATCTGAGAAGTATTATCAGCATAAGAACTGTAAGAATGACTTTAAAACTATATAATATGAATAAACATACTTACTTTGAGAATCATCCATGTTGTCACATGTATCAAGAGCACACTATTTTTTATTGCTGAGTAGCAATTCATTGTATGGATATACCACATTTTATTTATCTAGGACATGGTATATGAATATTTGGATTGTTTCCAGCGTTTGGCTATTACAAACAGACTTGCTATGAACATTCAACTACAAGTGTTTTTATGGACATATGCTCTCATTTCTCTTGGGTAAATACCTAGGAGTAAAAAGTCTGGGTCATATTGTACGAGTTTGTCTATCTTTTCAGGAAAAATGCCAAACTCTTTTCCGAACAGCTGTACAATTTTACATTTCCACCAGCAGTGTATGAGAGTTCCATTTCCTGCATATTCTCATCCATGGTCAATCTTTTCAATTTTCGCCATTCTAATATGTGTGTAATAGTATCTCATTTTGGTTTAATTTATATTTCCCCAATGTTAATGATGTTCCCTAGAATCTTTTCATGTGTTTACTTGCCATCCATTTATTTTCTATGGTGAAGTGTCTATTAAAATTCTTTACCTTGTGTTTGTGAGTTGTCTTATTTTCTTATTATTGAGTTTTGATGCCTCTTTATGTTCTGGATATGAATCGTTTATTCATATGCAGTTTGAGAATATTTTCTCCCAATCAGGAGCTTGTCCTTTCTCTCTCTCTCTCAGTAGTGTCTTTTGGAAAGAGTAAGATTGAAAAAGTCTAGTGCATCTTTTTTTTTCTTTTATGAATCATGATTTTTCTGTTGTGTCTAAAAAAATCATTGCCTATGTGGTAAAGCCACAAAGATTTTCTCCTATTTATCCTCTTCCAGAAATTTATAGTTTTAAGTTTTATATTTAGGTCTATGATACATTTTGAGCTAATTTTTTCATTTGGTGAAGTATATGGGTCAAAGTTCAATATTTACATATGGCTAACTAATTGTTCCAGAACTGTTTGTTGAAATGTCTTCAACATTGTTGTGATAAAATGTCTACTTATTATCATGTTATAGAGATTTTTAAAAAACACTTTTATTCAATTAAACGTATTAATCTCTCTTTTGTTTCTTCTTTTGCTTTTATGCTTAGGAAAGGCTTCTCCAAACAGAGATGCAGTACATTACATTTTATTAAAGAACCTTATAATTTCTCCATCCTTTTTTTGTCTAATCTATGTTTTAATTCATTGGAATCTATTATGGTAGACAGGGATATGTATGTGTGTGCATATGTGTGTGTATGATTATAAAATAGAGATGTAGCTGGTTAATATTTTAGTGAAATAAATATTCCTACATGATTCCATATAACAAAATGATCCCAATTGATTTAATAGATTATGTGGTGATACTAAAACTGAAAGAACTAAAAAACTAAAAAGCTGGTTAGGGTGGAATGACATCGAGAATGAGTGATGACCACATAAGCAAGTAGCTGCAAAAAGCATAGTAGAATATAAAATATAAATTCAATTCTAAAACACTTGGAAATATTTAAGAATCTAAGGAAATATAAAAATGATAAAACGGACTAAAGAAGAAGTAGAAGAACTTAACATAACAATATGGAAGACGCTGGAGCGATTTTTAAAGATTTAGCTCTATGAAATGCTATAGATTCATAAAGAGTTATAGGTGAATTCTTTCAAAAAAATTTAAAGAACTTCCATGCTCTGTGGACTTAAATAAAGCATAGAAAAAGATGGAAAGTTTCCCATTTAGTTTTGCAAAACTAATACAACACTCAAAAGTAAAACTACAGGCTTACCTCACCTGTGAATATGGGGGTAAAAAAAAATCCTGTAAACAATATTAGGAGAACAAATCAATCAAACCTAGCTGTACAGAGAAAAATTAATATTCCATGCCCTGTTGGGATTTCTTCCTGGATATTAAGGGTGGTTCATTATAAGAAACTCTATTAATATTAAATCAACAGAAAAAAACCTTATGACTACAACAAAAGATGCAAATTGGTATTTTTATGACTTAAAAATTATATTCAGATAATTATATATTCACATACAGTTTTAAGAAATAATATGAAGTAATACGGAGTAATAATTCAGGGATATCGCACACAGTTTTCCCAGTATAACATCTTGCATGACTTTAGTGCAATATCACAACTGGGAAAATTGATATTAATGAAATCTATCAACCTCATCCACATTGCACCAGTTTGGGGTTTTTTTGCACCAGTTTTACATGCACTCATTTGTGCATATTTAGTTCTTTGCAATTTTATCTCAAATGTGGATTCATCTTACCACAATCACAGTCAAGATACAGAACAGTTCCATCTAAGAATCCCTTGTGCCCCCTTTTAGTGCTTTCCCTCTCCCTAACTTCTGGCAATCACTAATCTGCTTTTCATTTCTATGATTTCATAACTTCAAGCATGTTACATAAATGGAATCACACAACATGTAACCTTTGGAGAATAAACGGAATCTTATATTATGTGAACTTTTTTTTTCTTTTTCCTTTTCTTTTTTTTTTACTATTATTATTATTTTAATTTTTTCTCTATATTAACATTCTATATCTTTTGCTGTTGTTTTGCTAGTTCTTTTCCTAAATCGATGCAAATGTACTAAGAAATGATGATCATGCATCTATGTGATGATGTTAAGAATTACTGATTGCATATGTAGAATTATGTGAACTTTTGAGATTGGATTTTCTCACTCAGAATAATTCCTTTGAGATCCATCCAAGTTGTTGCTGTATCAGTAGTCTGTTTCTTTTTATTGCTGAGTAATATTTCACACTACAGTTTTTTTGTTTGGTTTGGTTTTTTTTCCATGGGGAGGCACTGGGAATTGAACCTGGGTCTCCAGCATGGCAGATGAGAATTCTGCACTGAGCCACCGTCACACGGCCCTACAGTTTGTTTTTTAATCATTCACCTGTAAAAAGATATATGATTTGTTTCCAATTCAGAGAAATTATGTTTAAAGCTGCTATGAAAATTCATGTACAGGTTTTTCTGTGGGCATAAGTTTTCATTTCTCCTGGATAAATGGCCACATTTATCCTAAAATGTAAAAGAGAGAGAGAGAGTGAAAGGATGCAATTGTTGCTGGGTCATATGGTAAGCATATGTTTAGTTTTGCAGAAACTGCAATACTCTTTTTCATTTTAAATTTCTACCAGCAAGTAGAGCGTTCCAGTTTCTCTGCTTTATCACCAGCATTGGGTGATATCATGATATAATTTTTTAGCCATTCTTCCAGGTATGTAGTAATTTCTCCTTGTGTGTTAATAGGCTTCACTTTTAGAGCAGTTTGAAGTTTACAGAAACATTGTACAGAAAGTAAAAGAGTTCCCACTCACCCCTTCCTTCCACCCTGCACACAGCTTCTAGTTCTAACATATTACATTAGTGTGATATTTTATCAAAATTGATAACCTATATTAATACATTATTATTAACTAAGGTCTATAGGTTACATTTAGTGTTCATTCTTTGTGTTGTGCAGTAGTATGGATTTTGCCAAATGCGTAATGCAGCTATCATTAAGAAATCATAAGAGTAGTTTCACTGCCCTAAAAATACCCTGTGCTTCATCTAGTCATTTCCAACTTCTTCCTCTCCCTGGAAACCACTGTTCTTTTTACTGTCTCTGTAGTTTTGTCTTTTCCAGAATGTCATATAGTCAGACTTATACAGTACATAGTCTTTTAAGAATGGCTTTTTCCACTTAGCAATGTGCATTTAAGAGTCCTCTATGTCTTTTCATGGCTTGATAGCTGATTTCATGAATATTTTCACTGTCAATCTGCCTTTGTATGGATATACCACAGTGTGTTTATCATTAGTGATTTGCTTCCCATTTTTGGAAATTATGAAGCAGCTATAAACATGCATATACTTGTTTGTTGCTGGAAATGTTATGTTTGGGTGAATATCTAGGAAATATACTTGTTGGATCAGGTGGTAAAACTATGTTTAGCTCTGTAATCAACTGCGGAACTGTCTTCCAAAGTGGCCTGACCATGTTTGCTTCCCTCCAGCAATGAATGAGAATCCCTGTAGCTCCATCTTCTTGGTATTATGATTCATTTTTGAGTTAACTTTTGTGAAAGGTGTAAGATCTGTGTGTAGATCCACCTTTTCTGTATGTAGATGTCTAGTTGTTCCACCGCTGTTTGTTGAGAAAAATATCATTTCTCTATCGAATTGCCTTTCCTCCTTTGTCAAAGGTCAGTTAACTATAATTCTGTGGGTCTATCTTTAGGCTCTCCATTCCATTCATGTATTTACTCTTTTGTCAGAACCACACTGTCCTACTTACTGCAGCTTTATAGTAAGATTAGAAGTCAGTAAGTATCAGGCCTCTGACTTTGTCTCTATTTTGTTGGTTATTTGCTCTTTTACCTTTCTATATGAATTTTAGCTTGTTAATATCTACAAAATAAACTACTGGGATTTTTATTGGAATTCCCTTGAATCTATGGATCAAGCTGGGAATACATGGCACCCTAATAATATTGATTCTTTCTGTGTATGAATATAGAGCATCTCTCCATTAATTTGGATCTTCTTTGATTTCTGTCAGAGTTTCATAATTATTCTCATATCAGTCTTGTACTTTTTTTTCAATTTATACCTAAATAGCTCATTTTTGGGTGCTAATGTGAATGTTAACTATGTTTTCAATTTCAAATTCTAATTTTCATTGCCGATATATAAGGAGGCAATTGACTTTTGTATATTAACTTTATATCCTGAAATTCTGCAATAATCACTTAATACTTCGGAGAATTTTGTCAAATCTTTGGGATTTTCTACATAGACAGTCATACCATCTGCAAACAAAGACAGATTCATTTCTTTCTTCCCAATCTGTATACCTTTTCTTACTTTTTCTTGTATTATATTAGCTGGGACTTCCAGTATAAGGTTGAATACGGGTGGTGAGAAGTGACATCCATTAAGTATGATGTTGGTTGTTGGATTTTTTTCTGTAGATGTCCTTTATTAAGTGGAAGAAATTTCCCTCTATTCCTAGCTTGTTGAGTGTTTTTATCATGAATAAGTATTGGATTTTGTCAAATACTTCTACATCTTTTGATATGATCTTAATGATTTTTTTCTCTAGTCTGCTGATATGATGGGTTGTATTAATTGATTTTTCAAACATTGAACCAACTTTGAATAACTGAAATAAGTCCTACTTGGTCATGCATATAATTCTTTTCATACATTGTTGGATTCAGTCTGCTAATGTTCTGTTGAGGATTTGTGGCATCTATGTTCATGGCAGGTATTGGTCGGTAATTTTCCTTTCTTGAAATATCTTCGTCTGGATTTGGTATTAGGTTAATGCTGGCCTCAAAAAATGTGTTAGGAATTGCGCCCTCTGCTTCTATTTTCGGCAAGAGATTATACAGAATTGGCATCATTTCTTCTTTAAATGTTTGATGGAATTCACCAGTGAAACCCTCTGGACTTGGTGCTGTCTTGGGAGGGTGCAGATATAATTAGTTAAGCTAAAATGAAGTCATAATGGGGTAGGGTGGGTTCGTAATTCAGTCTCACTGGTGCTCTTATAAGAAGAGAAAAGACACAGACTGATACACAGGGAAGAGACTACATGAAAGCAGAGGTGGAGAGTGGAGCCATGCACCTAAAAGCCATGGGAGGCCAAGGATAGCCTGTCACCAGCAGCAGCTTGGAAGAAGCAAGGATGGATTCAGAGAGACAATGGATCTTAGGTCCATCAGGGAGACCATGGATCTGCCAAAACTTTGATTTCAGACTTGGTTTAACTTAGGGTTCACTGTTTGTGTAGCGCAGTTCCATGGACTTTTTAAAAAATTGTATTCTATTACTATGTATACAACCTAACATTTCCCCCTTTTAACCACATTCAGATACATATTTCATTGGCATCCGTTACATTCACAATGTTGGGCTACCATCACCACCATCTAATTGAATCTAAAGCAGAGCAATTAGATTCCTCTTTTAAAAAATTTACTTCTAAAATTTCACTCCTTTCTCTTCTTGCTTGCATGGTTTCTGAAAAGAAGTCCAATGTAATTCTTATCCTTGTTCTTCTATGAGTAAGGTGACTTTTTTCTTCTGCTTCTTTCAAGATTTTGTCTTTGTCCTTGATTTTCTGCAGTTTGATTCTGGTACACCTAGGTTTTGATTTGTCGGTAAATATCCTGACTGATATTCTGTGGGCTTTCTGGGTGGTTAGTTTTTACTGATTTTTACCAGGTATTTTCTATTTCAATTTCAATTTCAATGATTTCTGTGCTTGTATTTATTATTTTCTTCTTATTGTTTGCTTTGTGCTTACTTTATTCTCCTTTCTAGTTTTTGGATGTAGCAGCTTAGATTATTAGCATAAGACCGAGTCCTTTCCTCGTTTTTAATGTAATATGCATTTTAGCGCTATAAATTTTCCTCACAACACTACTTTGGCTGTTTCCCACATATTTTTATATGTTGTATTTTCATTTCATTGAATTTTGTATTTTTTTCACACTTTTTCTTTTAGCCACAGTTTGTTTAGAAGTGTGTTGTTTAACTTCTTTGTGTTTGGAGATTTTCCTCTTGTCCTTCTGTTAATAATTTCTAGTTTGATTACATAACAGTCAAAGAACACACTCTGCATGATTTTATTTCTTAAAAAAAATTGTTGGGGTTTTTTTTTATGACCCAGAATATGACTTATCTTGTCGTAATTCAATCTTACTGGTGCTCTTATAAAAAGAGCACCAGCTGAATCTTGTGGAATATTTTCATGAATGCTTGAGATATACATACAGACAGACATAAATATTAGCTCCTGTTGGTTGATTGTGTTGTTCAGTTCTTCTATATTCTCACTGATTTTCTGTTACAGTATGTCTATAAATTATTGAGAGTTGAGTGTTGAGGTCCCAACCATAATTGTGGATTTGTCCATTTCTCCTTTTAGCTCTGTAAATTTTGCTTCATGTATTTTGAGGTTTCTTGTAGTGATGCTACACATTTAGGATAATTAGGCTTTCTTTCTGTATTAATCCCTTCATTGCTATGTAATGTCTCTAGTAATTATTATTACTCTGAAGTTCATATTATATCAATATAGTCATTCTCGCTTTTTAAAAAATTAATGTTTGCACGGTACATCATTTTCTTTTCCATCCTGTTAATTTTAACCTATATACACTATTGTACATGCAGTAAGTTTCTTGTAGACAGCATATCATTGGGTCATTTTTTCGTCCTTTCTGTCAATCTCTGTGTTTTAATTGATGTGTGCATACTATCTACATTGAAGGCAATTATTGATATTTTAGAGCTTAAGCATATATAATTCATTATTTATTTTCTGTTTGCTTTCTTTGCTTTCATTCCTGTTTCTCTTTTCTCTCTTCTCTTCCTGTGGGTTACTTCAACATTTTCCAAAATCCCACTTTGATTTATTCATGGTGGTTTGGAATATAGCCTTTTGTATAGTTATTTTAGTTGTTGCTCTGATAAAGTTCAATTTTAAAATCTTTCTTAGTGAAGTGAAATTGAAAGCCTACACTCCTAACATAATTAAAGTAATTAAAATAAGACAGCACAGCAAAACCTCCTAAATTAATGGCAGTACAAGAATGCCTCTTATCATTATTAATATTTAAATTTTTCTGAAACTTCTAGCTAATTCAATAAAACAATAAAATAAATGAAAGGGGTTATGCTTGGAATTGAAGAGACAAATTTCTCTCTCTTTTTTTTTTTTGAAGATAATTTGGTTGACTTCCCAGAAAACCAAGGAAAGAAATTTAAATTTTGTGAATAAATAATAAGATATTTCAGTTATGTGGCTAGTCATAAAATGAATATATCGTAAAGAAGTACATTTCTATTGTAAAAAAAATTTAGTAGAAAATATAAAATTCAAACTAGAAAGAAATAAAATTCCTAACATTAAACGTATCAATAAGTCTATTTATGAAACATCTCTGAACATTACTGACTTAAAATAAGATTCAAAAAAATGATGAGACATACCTTGATTTTGATCTAAATATTTGTAGATAATTTAAAAGTTCCAAAATTAAATAAACTTACTGAGGCTTCAATGAAATGTCTTATCAGACAAAATTATTTTACTGTAAGAAATGCGGAGAATGGCCATGAAAATTTAGAAATAGCAAAATAATGAATTAGAACTTGGCCTGTCTACAGCTAAGTATCTAAAAAAGTTATAATAAACTTTTTTTATTTTTGCATTTTAGAATACAAATACACTAGTGGAATATGTATTTTAGAATAGGTAGGCAAGTTAAATATGACAATCTAAATGTTCAAAGCAACTCACATAGCTTGTGCATTGTTTTTTACCATAAACTTAATTGCCTTTGAATCTAAAAGTATCTTTTTAATTTTTTTCTTAAATTTAGAAAGTTAATGACATTCTTTAAAAAAACAATAAAATAAAATCCTCAGATTTATCACATCTGTTTTTTGTAACTTCTTTCTCTTTTACTTCTGAAGTACTTTACTTTTTCTCACCTTAATATGAATTATTAACTTATATTATTCTCTTCTTTCTTATTTACCATCAAAGGCATTTTATACTATAAACCTATGTTTAATCAGAACTTTAGCAACATCCTATATATTTTTGATATATGAAGGATTTTACTATAATTTTTTATTAACTATTCCAAAACCACCGTTTCTCCTGCCCTTTTGGCAAGCATTATTTATGAGTCTATTTTTTTAAACATAAGGCTTTGCAAGTAATTGCTCTTATTTTTATTAATTTCTTGTTTTACTGCATCATGGTCAGAAAATGTGTGAGACAATCTGTTTTATAGACTCTCTGGAGGTTTTCTTTGTACCTAATATTATCATACTTAAGTTTATCAATACCTACTTTAACATGTATAGTATAATTATGTGTCTATTACATCATAATAAATTAGCATGGTGGCTTTATCTACTAATCTGTTGCCTGTCACCTGTGAAGAACTCATGAAAGTATGTTGAAATATTTCACTTCTACTGGTTTTCAATTGCTTCTCTCGGTTTCGATATTTATTTATATGATTTGATGCTATGAAATGCTATATATACATTTTCATGGGCATTATCTTTTTTGACTACATTCTTAGTTGCAAAAAATAGTGAAGAAACTGTCCTTTTTTTGTTTTATCATATATTTTATTTTACTTTCAAATATACTGTCTGATTTTAATTGGGACCTTTAACTCATTTTTATCTACTACCGTAAGTGATATGCCTTCTCCCTTTCTTGTTATTATAGTTCTTCTTACTTTTCCCTTTGTTTTATTTTCCTCTCTTTGGAATGTGACCTGTGATTTATTTGATTAATTTTTCTAGTAATTTTGAAGTTACAGATTCTGTTTTAAAAGCACTTGTAGATCCTTTGAGACAGTTGTTTTATAAATTCCCATCCTTTGGGTCCTGCTACTGCGTCTGCAAAGAAACGCCTGTCAAATCTGCTGGTTTGCTCCCTGATTTAGATGGCATTACTTCAACCCTGGAAAAACCAATTCTGAGTGGAGCAGTTCCCATCTTATTTGTGACCTGTTCTTGCCCCTCCAAACTGGGGCAATTAGGAAGCTTTTTTTCCCCCCAGAATCTCTATTTATATCTTCTAATAGGACACTCTTTTCTATGGAAGCAAATGAGTCTTTTCTTGATGTCTTCTTTGAATCCAGCCCAGCTGCACAATTTCCAACTTGCATTTCCCAAAATTGGGGGGATACAATCTCAGTTTCCACAACTGGTTCTCCCCCCAGCCCCTTCTTACTCTTACGTTCCTTTGCTCATATGAACTGGAGCCTATAGGCGGGAGTTATTTGTGCTCAAGGTGTCCTGACGCAGCCAAGACGGATTCTCAAGGCTGTGTGTGGAATCTCTTGTGCAGGAAGGCAAGCTGTGAGAGCGCTTAAAAAATTACATAACGCATTTCAAGCTTTTAAAAACATTTCGGTTTTCATAATCTGAGACTTCCATTTTAAAAACATATATCTCTTCGTATGAAATTAATATAAAAACCACCTAAGAATATTGATTTGATATCCTTAATGTAGACATAGTTGGTTGACCTTATTTTCAAACCTAAGATTTAAGTTCGTGAAGAAATTCTTAATTACTTCACCATCTCCACTACAGGACTTTTCTAAAGGTAAAATGGGCTTAGTAGTAGGATCAAGAATAATAATTGTAAACCATGCCAACTGTAATTTAATATATGTTTTATACATTCTGTAGAATTTCTTCAGACTAAGCTAAGTAATCAACTCTCACTGCCTTGTTTGCTATTTATTTATGTTTTTTTTTTAATGGGAATAAATATACCTTAATCGCCTGAAAGCTTCCCTAACTTTGAATCTGTATATTTTACATCTGTGTATCTCAAGAAAGACTGCCCTAGTTAAGTGTCTGTCAGGATACTTATGACAAATCTGTTATAAAGAGCTTTATCATTCTGACAGTTCCTTCACATAGGTCAAAATGAGGCATATAATTTCCCTCAGGCTGCACATTTTCCTTATAAATGATTAAAATTGTTTAAGTTCTCTTCAAGTTAACTCTCACCTCTTCTCCATGCCTTACGCTGTTTTCAAAAACGAAATAACAATACATCAAAACAGCACATAAACAAAATATTGAATGTCCCTGTTTCATAATGCTAATTGAAGTCTAAGTTACAGTTTTAGTGTAATGTTTTTGAATTGTGTGGGTTAGGAATTTGAACCTTCAGCATAATTGAAAATGTGTTTTTCTATGATTAATTCACTCTAAAATGATATGCACAAAATAATAGAGTCATAGTAAACTTTGGAAGGAAAGTTACAAATCTTTTTGCCAACTATCTTATTTATAGATGAGAAGGTTTGGCTCAGAGAACTTCTATGATTTGTGCAATGAAAGAATTGTAATGTTAGTAGCGTTTGTGTTTTCCAAGCAAAACAGGACTAAGGCAGAAAGTTGAATTGGTTCCCTGAATAATTCAGATCAAAAGAAACTGAGGTCTCTGAATTTTAAAAGCCGGGTTGTATGTTTGCCCTCAAGGATCAGGACAAATTTATTTGTCATTTCCCCTATCCGCAGGATTTGCATGCTTTCTGATTAATTACCCACTTAGTCAGTGATGATTGTTTAAGCATTTAGCAGTTCAATACTCATCTTAGCTAACAGCTATTCACCATTTATTATGTGGGGACACTGAGCTAAACACTATACCTTCTTTATGTCATTTAAACCTTGCAACAATCTTTCAAGGGCGTAGTATCATTATCCCCATTTTATAAAAGTGAAAACTGAGGCCTTACGTGCAAGGAAATTCAGCAAAGTTTATACATCTAGTAAGAAACAGATGCTTAGGGGAAAACAAAACAAAAGCCACTCAGAAGGCTGACTTCAAAACGCACACAAAGGTGAGATGCAGACCTGGATGTGTAGATTTGTGGGGACTCAGGGGGCCCCGTTGGCTCCTTTCACAGGTTTGTTATTCTGCTCCCTGCCCCTCTCCCTGTGCTTTGCATCTCCTGCTCTGCACCTGGACCCCTCTTCAGACACCGTCCCGGGGGCTCTTGTGTCACCCAGTCAAATCCTGCCTTGTGTGGGCGTGCAAACTCCTGGCTGTCTAACCTGGAGTTAGGACAGCCCCTCAGGTGTATTTCATATTCCAGATTTCCCCAGGGAATCAGGAGGAAGCTCCAAATTGCTCCTTGCCCGGCTTCCTCCCCTTCCCTGCCAGGCGTCCTCTGCGGATAGTTTGTCTCCTTCGTCTTTAATCCATCAGGGGCGCACAAACCCTCAGCTCACATCTGCTTCGGGAGGCCTCCTTGCTGCATCCTAGGTGATCCAAACTAGGGGACTCTGGTGGAAAGTAGAGCAGCCAAATCCCGTGTTCTAATTCTTGCATCCTGTTACTCTGTAGCATTATCAGAGAAGCTTTTTGGTATGGTGGACACAGGAGAATGGTTTGTGAGGAACTCACACTCCCCTTGGAAATTCAAACAAGGAGGCTCAATTGGGTAAAAGTTTTCAGAGGGCTGATTACAGATTCTACCTTATCAGCTTTGCCCAATAACACTTACGGTCCTTTGACTTTCCATATTTTTTTGAAGGAGATAAAACGTAAAACCGTATTTCTAGCTATCTAGTTTGTAAACACACAGTTCCGATAGGGGCAGACAGGGCTACAGCGGCCCCCACGTTCTCAGAGCCCTCAGGCCCGACTGTTCAGGGTGAGTGTGGACAGACATTTTTGTCTCATAAAAGTAAATTATTAAAAATACAATTGCAATATATGTATACGTATATATGGCTTTTAAATATTTAAATGCAGTTAAATTATAGTATTTTACTCTGATTTCTAATGGATTTGAGCATTTTAAACAAATATGTTTGCTTTCAGTTTCTTTGTGCATCTCAAGGCATTTCAGCAGTTGTTACTCTGGCCTAGAGCCCCCCATACCTGGCACCTGAGTTACAGCAATCCTTTTCTCCCTGGTCTCTGTACCTTTAGTTATTGCACCCTAAGCTGTCCTTAGGTGTAACCTGGTGTTGCTATAACTTTCCATATCAAATCTCAGCACAAAGTAGAGTTATGCCCAGTGTCACTGGTGATATGTAAAATTGACATCCATCTCTCTCTCTTTTTTTAGAGAAGTTGTGGGTGTACAGAAAAATCAGGCATAAAATACAGTGTTTCCACATACCGCCTTATTACTAACATCTACATCCATGTGATACATTTGTTACAGCTGATGAAAGCACATTGTGATAATCCTTCTATTAAATATACTCCATGGTTTAACTTAGGGTTCGCTTTTTCTGTTGTGCAGGTCCATGGGTTATTTCTTGTTTGTTTGTTTAATTTTTATTCTATTAACACAAATACAACCTAATATTTCCCCTTTTACCACATTCAAATATATATTTTAGTGCTGTTAATTATGTACATAATGTTGTGCTACCATCACCACCATCCAATACCAAACTTTTCCTTCATCCAAAATAGAAACTCTGCACATTTTAAGCCTTAACTCCCCATTCCAGTCACTGATAAACTGTATTTTGACTCTATGGGCTTGCCTATTTTAATTATTTCATCTCACTGAAATCATACAATATTTGTTCTTTTGTGTCTGGCTTATTTTACTCAACATGATGCCTTCAACATTCATCTATGTTGCACATGAAACAGAACTTCATTCCTTTTTACAGCTGAATAACATTTCATTGTGTGTGTAGATCACATTTATCCATCCATCAAATAATGGACACGTAAGTTGCTTTTGCAATTGTGAACAATGCTGCTATGAGCATCATTGTGAAAATTTCAGTTCAAGTCCCTGCTTTCAGTTCTTAGGGGTATACACTGAGCAGTGGTATTCCAAGGTAATACAATAATTTTATTTTTAACTGAGAAGCTACCAAACTGTCTTCCATAGCAGCTGCAGCATTTTACATTCTCACCAGCAATTAATGAGTGTTCCTATTTCTCCACATCCTTTCCAACACTTGTAATTTTCCTTTTTTTTTAAATAGTAGCCATTTTAGTGGGTGTGAAATGGTATCTCATTGTGGTTTTTTTTTATTAATTAAAAAAATTAACTAACACAACATTTAGAAATCATTCCATTCTACATATACAATCAGTAATTCTTAATGTCATCACATAGAAGCATATTCATCGTTTCTAAGTACATTTGCATTGATTTAGAAAAAGAAATACAAAGACAACAGAAAAAGAAATAAAACAATAATAGAGAGAAAAAAATAAAAATAAATAAAAAAAGAAGAAAGAAGAAAAAAAACTATACCTCAGATGCAGCTTCATTCAGTGTTTTAACATAATTACATTACAATTAGGTAGTATTGTGCTGTCCATTTCTGAGTTTTTGTATCCAGTCTTGTTGCACAGTCTGTATCCCTTCAGCTCCAATTACCCATTATCTTACCCTATTTCTGTCTCCTGATGGTCTCTGTTACCAATGACATATTCCAAGTTTATTCACTAATGTCGGTTCACATCAATGGGACCATACAGTATTTGTCCTTTAGTTTTTGGCTAGTCTCACTCAGCATAATGTTCTCTAGGTCCATCCATGTTATTACATGCTTCATAAGTTTATTCTGTCTTAAAGCTGCATAATATTCCATTGTATGTATATACCACAGTTTGTTTAGCCACTCTGTTGATGGTCTTTTCGGCTGTTTCCATCTCTTTGCAATTGTAAATAATGCTGCTATAAACATTGGTGTGCAAATGTCCATTTGTGTCTTTGCCCTTAAGTCCTCTGAGTAGATACCTAGCAATGCTATTGCTGGGTCGTATGGCAATTCTATATTCAGCTTTTTGAGGAACCGCCAAACTGCCTTCCACAGTGGTTGCACCATTTGACATTCCCACCAACAGTGGATAAGTGTGCCTCTTTCTCCGCATCCTCTCCAGCACTTGTCATTTTCTGTTTTGTTGATAATGGCCATTCTGGTGGGTGTGAGATGATATCTCATTGTGGTTTTGATTTGCATTTCTCTAATGGCCAGGGACATTGAGCATCTCTTCATGTGCCTTTTGGCCATTTGTATTTCCTCTTCTGAGAGGTGTCTGTTCAAGTCTTTTTCCCATTTTGTAATTGAGTTGGCTGTTTTTTGTTGTTGAGTTGAACAATCTCTTTATAAATTCTGGATACTAGACCTTTATCTGATATGTCATTTCCAAATATTGTCTCCCATTGTGTAGGCTGTCTTTCTACTTTCTTGATGAAGTTCTTTGATGCACAAAAGTGTTTAATTTTGAGGAGCTCCCATTTATTTCTTTCTTTCTTCAGTGCTCTTGCTTTAGGTTTAAGGTCCATAAAACCGCCTCCAATTGTAAGATTCATAAGATATCTCCCTACATTTTCCTCTAACTGTTTTATGGTCTTAGACCTAATGTTTAGATCTTTGATCCATTTTGAGTTAACTTTTGTATAGGATGTGAGATACAGGTCCTCTTTCATTTTTTTGCATATGGATATACAGTTCTCTAGGCACCATTTATCGAAGAGACTGTTCTGTCCCAGGTGAGTTGGCTTGACTGCCTTATCAAAGATCAAATGTCCGTAGATGAGAAGGTCTATATCTGAGCACTCTATTCGATTCCATTGGTCGATATATCTATCTTTATGCCAGTACCATGCTGTTTTGACCACTGTGGCTTCATAATATGCCTTAAAGTCAGGCAGCGTGAGACCTCCAGTTTCATTTTTTTTCCTCAAGATACTTTTAGCAATTCAGGGCACCCTGCCTTTCCAGATAAATTTGCTTATTGGTTTTTCTATTTCTGAAAAATAAGTTGTTGGGATTTTGATTGGTATTGCATTGAATCTGTAAATCAATTTAGGTAGAATTGACATCTTAACTATCTTTAGTCTTCCAATCCATGAACACAGTATGCCCTTCCATCTATTTAGGTCTTCTGTGATTTCTTTTAACAGGTTTTTGTAGTTTTCTTTGTATAGGTTTTTGTCTCTTTAGTTAAATTTATTCCTAGGTATTTTATTCTTTTAGTTGCAATTGTAAATGGGATTCGTTTCTTGATTTCCCCCTCAGCTTGTTCATTGCTAGTGTATAGAAACACTACAGATTTTTGAATGTTGATCTTGTAACCTGCTACTTTGCTGTACTCATTTATTAGCTCTAGTAGTTTTGTTGTGGATTTTTCCTGGTTTTCGACGTATAGTATCATATCGTCTGCAAACAGTGATAGTTTTACTTCTTCCTTTCCAATTTTGATGCCTTGTATTTCTTTTTCTTGTCTAATTGCTCTGGCTAGAACCTCCAACATGATGTTGAATAACAGTGGTGATAATGGACATCTTTGTCTTGTTCCTGATCTTAGGGGGAAAGTTTTCAATTTTTCCCCATTGAGGATGATATTAGCTGTGGGTTTTTCATATATTCCCTCTATCATTTTAAGGAGGTTCCCTTGTATTCCTATCCTTTGAAGTGTTTTCAACAGGAAAGGATGTTGAATCTTGTCAAATGCCTTCTCTGCATCAATTGAGATGATCATGTGATTTTTCTGCTTTGATTTGTTGATATGGTGTATTACATTAATAGACTTTCTTATGTTGAACCATCCTTGCATACCTGGGATGAATCCTACTTGGTCATGATGTATAATTCTTTTAATGTGTTGCTGGATTGGATTTGCTAGAATTTTGTTGAGGATTTTTGCATCTATATTCATTAGAGAGATTGGTCTGTAGTTTTCTTTTTTTGTAATATCTTTGCCTGGTTTTGGTATGAGGGTGAATTTGGCTTCATAGAAAGAATTAGGTAGCTTTCCCTCCACTTCAATTTTTTGAAGAGTTTGAGCAGGGTTGGTACTAATTCTTTCTGAAATGTTTGGTAGAATTCACATGTGAAGCCGTCTGGTCCTTGACTTTTCTTTTGGGGAAGCTTTTGAATGACTGATTCAGTTTCTTTACTTGTGATTGGTTTGTTGAGGTCTTCTATTTCTTCTTGAGTCAAAGTTGGTTGTTCATGCCTTTCTAGGAACTTGTCCATTTCATCTACATTGTTGTATTTATTAGCATATAGTTGTTCATAGTTTCCTGTTATTACCTCCTTTATTTCTGTGAGGTCTGTGGTTATGTCTCCTCTTTCATTTCTGATCCTATTTATTTGTGTTGTCTCTCTTCTTCTTTTTGTCAGTCTTGCTAAGGGCCCATCAATCTTGTTGATTTTCTCATAGAACCAACTTCTGGTCTTATTGATTTTCTCTATTGTTTTCATGTTCTCAATTTCATTTATTTCTGCTCTAATCTTTGTTATTTCTTTGCTTTTGCTTGCTTTGGGGTTAGTTTGCTGTTCTTTCTCCAGTTCTTCCAAGTGGACAGTTAATTCCCGAATTTTTGCCCTTTCTTCTTTTTTGATATAGGCATTTAGGGCAATAAATTTCCCTCTTAGAACTGCCTTTGCTGCATCCCATAGGTTTTGATATGTTGTGTTTTCATTTTCATTCGCCTCGAGATATTTACTAATTTCTCTTGTAATTTCTTCCTTGACCTACTGATTGTTTAAGAGTGTGTTGTTGAGCCTTCATGTATTTGTGAATTTTCTGGCACTCTGCCTATTATTGATTTCCAACTTCATTCCTTTATGATCTGAGAAAGTGTTGTGTATGATTTCAATCTTTTTAAATTTGTTGAGCCTTGCTTTGTGATCCAGCATATGGTCTGTCTTTGAGAATGATCCATGAGCACTTGAGAAAAGGTGTATCCTGCTGTTGTGGGGTGTAATGTCCTATAAATGTCTGTTAAGTCTAGCTCATTTATTGTAATATTCAAATTCTCTGTTTCTTTATTGATCCTCTGTCTAGATGTTCTGTCCATTGATGAGAGTGGGGAATTGAAGTCTCCAATTATTATGGTAGATGTGTCTATTTCCCTTTTCAGTATTTGCAGTGTATACCTCACGTATTTTGGGGCATTCTGATTCAGTGTATAAATATTTATGATTGTTATGTTTTCTTGTTTAATTGTTCCTTTTATTAGTAGATAGTATCCTTCCTTGTCTCTTTTAATTGTTTTACATTTGAAGTCTAATTTGCTGGATAATAGTATAGCTACTCCTCCTCTTTTCTGGTTGTTATTTGCATGAAATATCTTTTCCCAACCTTTCACTTTCAACCTATGTTTATCTTTGGGTCTAAGATGTGTTTCCTGTAGACAGCATATACAAGGATCCTGTTTTTTAATCCATTCTGCCAGTCTATGTCTTTTGATTGGGGAATTCAGTCCATTAACATTTAGTGTTATTACTGTTTGGGTAATACTTTCCTCTACCATTTTGTCTTTTGTATTATATATATCATATCTAATTTTCCTTCTTTCTACACTCTTCTCCACACCTCTCTCTTCTGTCTTTTCATATCTGACTCTAGTGCTCCCTTTAGTATTTCTTGCAGAGCTGGTCTCTTGGTCACAAATTCTCTCAGTGACTTTTTGTCTGAAAATGTTTTAATTTCTCCCCCATTTTTGAAGGATAATTTTGCTGGATATAGGAGTCTTGGTTGACAGTTTTTCTCTTTTAGTAATTTAAATATATCATCCCACTGTCTTCTTGCCTCCATGGTTTCTGCTGAGAAATCTACACATAGTCTTATTGGGTTTCCCTTGTATGTGATGGGTTTCTCTTGTTGCTTTCAAGATCCTCTCTTTCTCTTTGACCTCTGACATTCTAACTAGTAAGTGTCTTGGAGAACGCCTATTTAGATCTATTCTCTTTGGGGTGTGCTGCACTTCTTGGATCTGTAATTTTAGGTTTTTCATAAGAGTTGGGAAATTTTCAGTGATAATTTCTTCCATTGGTTTTTCTCCTCCTTTTCCCTTCTCTTCTCCTTCTGGGACACCCATAACATGTATATTTGTGCGCTTCATATTATCATTCAATTCCCTGAGCCCCTGCTCAAAGTTTTCCATTCTTTTCCCTATAGTTTCTGTTTCTTTTTGGATTTCAGATGTTCCATCCTCCAGTTCACTAATTCTAACCTCTGTCTCTTGAAATCTGCCATTGTAGGTTTCCGTTGTTTTTTTCATCTCTTCTACTGTATCTTTCATTCCCATAAGTTCTGTGATTTGTTTTTTCAGACTTTCCATTTCTTCTTTTTGTTCATTCCTTGCCTTTTCATGTCCTCCCTCAATTTATTGATGTGGTTTTTGAAGAGGTTTACCATTTCTGTTCGTATATTCAGAATTAGTTGTCTCAGCTCCTGTATCTCATTTGAACTATTGGTTTGTTCCTTTGACTGGGCCGTATCTTCAATTTTCCTGGTGTGATTTGTTATTTTTTGCTGGCATCTGGACATTTAATCAGATTTCCCTGAGTGTGAGACCCAGCAGGTTGAAAGATTTTCCTGTGAAGTCTCTGGACCCTGTTTTCTTTATCCTGCCCAGTAGGTGGTGCTTGTCTGTCTGCGGGTCCCACCAGCAAAAGATGTTGTGGCTCCTTTATTAATGCCACTATTGGTGTTTGGTTGGACCCAGTCCCCGCCACTGTCAGAATCTCCCTCCTCTCCCTCCGGGCAGCCGCCTGTGGGGGAGGGGCACTGGTCGCCTGCCGCCACGGCCTGGGGAATTCGCCGATCCGAGAGCCACCGCCGGACCGGGAAGTCGCCCAAGGGGAAAGGGCGCCAGTCACCGGCCGCCGCAGCTTGGGGAGCCCGCTGATCCGAGGCTCGTAGCCAGTCCGGGAAGCCGCCCATGAAAGAGGGGCGCCTGCCACTGAGGCTTGGGAAACTTGCCTCTCCGAGACTCTCAGCCGGTTCGGGAAGGAGGGAGGGAGGGACGCCGGCCACCAGCCGCGGTGGCCCAGGGAAGCACGCGCCACTCGGGGAGCTCACCACAGCGGAGTCTCACAGATGGTCTAGTCAATCCAGACTGGGGTACACTGTGTGTCCGTTCCCTGCCATGGCCCCCGGAGCTGTTCTGCACTGTTTCTGGTCACCTAGTAGTTGCTCTGGAGGAGGAACTAAGACGCGCGTACCTTACTAAGCCGCCATCTTGGCCCCCTCCTCCTCTCATTGTGGTTTTGATTTGTATTTCCCTAATGGCTAATGATGTTGATCATATTTGCCTGTGCTTTTCAGCCATTTGTTTATTTTCTTTGGAGAAATGTCTATCAAGTATTCTGTCCATTTCTTAATTGGACTCTGTCTTTTTGTTGTTGAGTTGAAGGATTTCTTTATATATTCTGGTTATTAAACACTTGTCAAATCCATGGTTTCCATACATTTTATCTCATTCTGTAGTTTGGGATTTTACTTTTATGATAAAGTCCTTTGATGCACAAAAGTTTTTAATTTTGATGAGGTCCTATTCATCTATTTTTTTCCTTTTGTTGCCTATACTTTGGGTGTAAAACATAAGAAATGTAATTTACACAAGGTCCAGAAGATGCTTCCCTGTGTTTTCTTTTAGGAATTTTGTATTTCTGGTTTTATATTCAGATTTTTGATCCATTTTAAGCTGATTTTTGTGTATGGTGTGAAGTAGGGTCCACCTTCATTCTTTTATGCATGGAGATCCAGTTTTCCCAACTCTATATGTTGAAGAGACTATTCTTTTCCAATTGAGTGATTTTTGCCCCCCATGTAAAAAAATCACTTTTTTCCCAGGTCAGCCTGTTCAGTGAACAACCATCTCACAGGTTAAACATTCTAAGGTATAGTTTGTTGACCAGGCAGACAGCAGTGTATCTATGTCTATCCATCATATGGAATGCCAAGGTCTGAACCAATCACCCATGTCCCTTCCCTGCTTCTAATCTCTCAACAACTTCCCAGTCACTTGGGAGAGAACATGTTTCCTTAGCTTGATGAGCTATACTTTCCTTAGCCTTGAGAGTCAAGGCTAGTTTGACAAGTTTGACTTGACTTGACATCTAGTTTCATCTGCCACATTCCCTGCCTTCTATTTAATCTGTCCTACTATTAAATTGTCAATATTCTCCCCAACTCAACTCAACATCACCATTCCACCTAGCAGAGATTTCTTCCCAGGTGAATCTCAGGTGAATCTCCCAGTGCAATCACCATAGAGCATAATTTAGTCTTTATCAGGAGTTCTGCAGAAAATATATTTCCCTTACTTTTAGAATTAAGAGAGAAGGAATGGCCTCACATTTGACTCAGCTAAGTGGCCAAAAACTATTTCCAATTAGTTAGGCTGTTTGGTGACAATTAAAGAAAACTCTGGGTAGATATTGCCTTTTAAAATAAATATTTTTTATTAGAAACTTCACACCCCTCTAGGGAGAAAATGGGCTGCCCCAATAGGGGAGCTATAGTCACCTAATTCGAATCTGCAGGCATTTGTAACCCATACCCGATTCCATGGCAGTGGGTGCAGATGGATGGTTAGTCACAGCGGATCTCAGCCAGACTTCCCTGGCCCAGCCTTTTTCTTTGCAGATGAGGAAACTGAGACTCAGATCAGTGAACACACCCTTTATGGCTCTCTTTTTTCTTATCGTGATATCTATCGAATTGAGATGGTGAAAACAGAAATGCAAACAGTGGAGAAGATGCTGCCATGGCTGTTCTCTAAACTCACCAATGTGGTAAGTCTATGTCAGGGGTCAAGTACAGCTGCTTGAAATGCAAATTGGTCTGATTCTGAGCCCAAAAGTCAGAATATCTCCCTGCACGGTGTGTTGGTGCTCACAGACTCACGTAGGCTTCCGTGGAAATTGTCTGATCATGTCTCACATAGAAGCTCAGTTTAAAAACCCATTCTCTTTATTTCACAGATGGAATAAAATTATGAGTAAGAGCCTGTACACTCAAGAATACCTCACCGTTGACATTAAATCAGGGTTTTTCAAATAAAGTAAATAGAGAATACAAGGCAAGCACTCAGAAAATTTGAGTCAAATATCCATAAATGCATTTTCTCTTCCTGGGATGAATTTAAAAGCAAGATGGGGCGAGAGAGAGGTCGCACTTGGACAGTGACCCTAGAATGGAGTGGTCAAGTGGGAGGTGGCACGTGTAACCGCGAGAGCCCTGTGGCCAGAAAAGGTCGCTGGGCAGATGCAGTCAGGCAAAGCCTTGCAAAAGGAAAGTTCTCAGTAGACGGACGCAGGCGGAGATGATATGCAGACTTTAAATCGGCGGGACTTGGCCCTGGTTCTTTATAATAACTATCGATAGCCACAGAGTAGAACTTTCTGTTTGGCTCTACAGACAATCTGTTCCTGTCTGGGAAATGTCTAAAATCCCAAGTCAAAGCGAAGGTTTGCACATTCTAAAGTGCTTTCAGTCACTCAATAGCCACTCACTGAGAACCTCCCCTGTGGATACACCCTGAGGCTGAGACCAACTAGTCAGATAAGCCCCTTAAGAACCTTTTTGCTCCCCAAGTCTGCATCTTTATGGAGGAGTCGGATTTGTCAACAGCCCCTATAGACACAGGGATTCTCAAAACTCAAAGTGAGGAAAGCAGCCTCTGCTGCAGAGGAGAGAACAGAACAGAGAGCAATCCACTTGCTAGGGGGCCCTGAGGGAAGGCTTCATAGAGTAGGGGTTTTAACCGTCTTTTATATTACACTGGAAAAGGGCTAAGGCAGAAAGAAAATATGCTCAAAAACCCAGAAATAAATACATGAAACAGTGAACACTGGTGTGTTACTGCTGTCCTGGCTGTGGGCATCCATCCACCTGGTCAAAATAATTTTGCATCAGGGGAGCACAGATTTCTAGTAATTCTTTGCCTTCGAGAATTTAATAAATTACTGTGCCTTCTACTCAATGCCGTTTTATTGCCAAATAACACAAATTGATTTAGTAAAGTATAAGTTGTGGCTTATACATTCTTTACCTTGTAGACTTCAAGGCAGTCATCAAAAATGTTAATCCTTAGCATTTTGCCCTTTCAGCTTCATAAGAATACACAGGGAAATGTAAAATGTGTATTTTAAATAACGAAATAAGGGCTGCGTCAGCGCTCGGTAAGCACCGCTCCCACCTGCTTCAGTCAAACAGAGGGGCCCTGCAAAACTTCCCTTCTGCGGCTTTGGAACTCACATGTCTTCAAATGAATACAAACGAGGGACAAAAACCCTTTTGTGTCAAGTCTCCACAAATGTGGATTCAGTTCCCAGTTGATTTAAGAACAATTGGAAGCTTTTCCTGTTTTAAGATGGAGCTAAAACAATACCTCATGATGACTAGAAGTTGTCATAATTGTTATAATTGATGTTATTCTTGTGTTATCTTGGTTTATTGTGTATTTATATGCGTTTGCTTATTACAGGTCATGCTTGAAAATGGGCTTTCAGCTCCATTTTACATACCCAGTTAACAAATAAATCACGGCGTGTATGTATATTTCTCAGCCCCATTTGTTTATATCAGATGGGTCTGCCATATGTACTCTCCATACATTCCATGCCCACATGTTTATATCACACAGATAATCCATCTGAGATTGATTTCGACTCCACTTTCAAGTCCGCAGGACCAACAGTGCAAAAATGCGTCTTGAAATACAAACTGAAGTTGTTATTTCACCATAGAAGCACAGAGACGCCTGATGTCTTTAACTCTTTGTTACGGATCTATTTAAAGTAATGCTCCCCTGGCTTGTTACAAGGACCTGCTGGAGGAGTAAGTTGCCATCAGAACTCTTGCAGCTCTGTGTTTTCACACGGGCATTTCTCCTCTCACCCTGCCTGCCGCATCCCCCCTCCAAGCACTAAAAGAGAAAAATGGTGTAAACAAAGCCACAGAAACAATCGCTTATGGAGAAATGCGTTCTACTGACATCAAGCATTTATATCCCGGCTGATGGAGAAATGGCATGTTCAATTTACACTCTGTTTATAAATGATAAGCATCTATACACACATTTCTACCTTCCTTTCATATCCCTATATCCAAAACACAGTAAATAAACCAACAAGTATGCGAGGAGAAATGAGGGAGAGAGAGTGTCGACGTTTCATCAATTCCATTTGCAAATTTACAAACCACAAATGCACACCTGAGAAATGTGTTTTTCTTAGAGCTTCGTAATGCTGATACGTTAATTCAAACATAATTATGGCCGCGTGGCCTCCCTTATTCCAAGGTACCACCTTAGTAGGGGTCAGTATCTGGTACTGAACGGAATTGCGTAGACCAAAATAGACATTAGAGACCAGTATCTCTGCATCACAAATTATTTCATCATTCAAATTAGAAAGTAATTTCACAGATTTGCAGCATTTGGGCTCTCCGAGGAATAAATATGTGCTGGAGAACAAAGTATCTCCTTTGAGGATGGGTCCTCAGAAGATGCATGGCTCTTATATTTCACTTAATAGTTTCCAAATCCAAACATTACCCAAGACCTTGGCTTGTAAGCAAATCTTCAAGGATGGGGGATGGGGGGTGGGCCTTGAAAATGCACTGTGCAAATAGTCTGAAAAAAACCTGAAAAAGCTATTAGGGTCCATTGTGTCATTCCAGCTGCTGCACAGACATGCTTAGTCCATGTGTCAAAAATGCTTACTAAGTTTTTCTCTTAGAGGAAAACAAGCCATAAGTACACAATAGCCTTTGTGTCTTTCCAGGGCTGGCTAGCGCATGGCTCTGTACCTCCTGTAGCCAAGGCACCTGCAGTGCCACACCTGAGTGCTAATGTAGGCTCTGAATGGCTCACCTCTGCTATCCTTGGGCACCACACAAGTCAACCCATAGCTGCCTCATGAAGCTTTGCGCTGGGCACTAAATCAGACACAGAGAGGACAAGGCCTCCGCAGCCAGGGGTTTGAGAATGCCACTTGCTCCCTTTTCAGAAGCGTGTGCTCTTGGGACTCTCTGGAGGCAAATCATGCTTTTAAATGAACCCCAGTGGCCTCAGAAGCTCCAAGATGTTCCAACGTTTAAGTCACAGTTGCAGACTCCAAAAATGATGACCATTTGCCAACACTCAGACCAGGATCCAACTATGCAGAAAGATGTGAAGTTATTCTAAGAAAAATAATTTATCTAGTGGGAGACTACAAAAGCTCTATGGAAAATGGAAGTATTCAGTGGTAGAGGTGGAAAAGCCCTCAGCAACAATCTCGAACAAACAGGAACCTGGAATACAGAGAGGTGAGTTTTTGCAAAAAAGTTCTTTTCCCAGAGACAAGCAAAGGCCCAGGTCACCTGCCTCTTAACACAGAACTTTTTACACCATGCAATAGCCCTTCCAGCAAGCACACACACACATGCACAATCCTCTATAAAAATAAAAAGATGAGGTCCCAGCAAGAATCTAAATCACATCAATTAAATTATATGCTAACCAGTTATGTGCTAACAAATTGATTGTATATATATCAAAACTCAGAACAAATTCATCAGTGGAAAGTTATGTCAATGTTTCCCCGTTAATTGAGATTTTTTTCTTTCTAAGCCTAGCCCAGAATCACATTTCAAGATGGAATTGAAACTATCTCCTGCAAAGAATATTTTTTGAGGATTCTTGAATGATTGCTTTCTCTCTACAGTGGTTCAAATTACATCACAATAATATTTTTCTTGATAAATGTTCAGCTTAAATATCAAATTATCCTACTGTAGATCTATGGTTTTCACCTAAATTAAGCAATTGTGCATTTCTAATCATTTATTTGTTAAAATTCTCTGATTTCAGGGAATCATTCCTATGAGTAGAAATCAAGTGTCACCCACACATGAGAACGTCAACTTCAATCATTTTAACGTGGAAATTTATAGGTGGCACAGAAATATGGCTGCACCCTCCTCTGTATGACCTGACTATACCCGCTTATATAGAGGACGAATGCAATTACATCTATTCTGATGTTTATGTAGTTACCTAATAAAACTTTGCAAAGAATAGAATCAGTCCTTTGAGTAAAAGTTTAAAGCATGTAAGGATGGTTTCGTGAAATAGCAACTATTTTTTAAATGTACATCAGTGAGAGAAAGTGTTTTAACAAACAATAATGATTTTCTTTTAAGCAGATAATCCAATAATTAGATGAGGATCACAGACACAAACTTAATATTCAGAAAAACCTGATTTTAATAGCAAGGTCAAGATCAAACACCCCTAAAGAGAGGGATAGAAAGATCAAAGGTGATGGTGGAGTTATTCAGAGAAGATAGGATTTAACAAATGAATATGATTGCTGAATCATTAAATTGGTATCTCTTTTAGTCTCCAGTATTTTAGAACAGCAAGAAGTAAAAACCTGAAATTGTGGAATTGTAACCCATGTCAAACTCTGAAATATGCTCTACAACTAAATGTGGTGCTATGTTTTAAGATTCATAGCTTTTTTGTATATATGTTATTTTTCACAGAAAAAGAATGGGAAAAAGTCGATTATGATGATAAAAAAATATTTAAACCCTCTAGCCTACTAAAATATGGAGCAGCTAGAAATATATGAGAGGATCATATGGTAGCCCATGACAAACTCTGGGATTTGTCCTGTAACTACTTGTTGAAGAGTGCTTGAAAACAATTGCTTTTTTATTTCTTTTCTTTGTACATATGTTATACTGTACAATAAAAAAAGTTGAAAAATAAATCAAACAAACAAAAAACCAGCAAGGGCAAGAGATTAACCCAGACAGAGTGAAGGGGTTGGCTCCAACATGTTGTTCTTTTACCCAGACCTGTATGATGGACAGCAGTCCCTGCTCAGCAAGCATAAGGGATGGCTGTGTGTTGTCTGGGCTTGGCAGTGACTGGGAGAAAATCATTCATTCATTTTCTCATTCATTAAAAATTTACTGGACCCACTTGAGGCAGGCATGCTGCTGGATGCCATGGATAAAATCTGAGTTAGGCACAGACCTTGCCTTCAAAGAATTCACCATCCAATGAGGAGAAGTAATAAGTATTTAAAACAAATAAATGCAACATGATGAGACCGTATGTCTAGGGTTCGGTGGTCATAGAAAGCGTTACCAAGGTGTTAACTGAATCTTAGAGGTTTAAAAATCAAATTTGAGGTGGCTGAGCTGGGAGGAAGGCATTTCAAGCAGAAGCCATTACAGGTTGATTGTGGAAGCACGAAATATCAAAATGTATTTGGTGAACTTAAAGTCACTTCATCATGAGATTATGGTTGGTTTTTACTTAAGCTTTATGCTTTTTCTATTTTTCAAATGATAGCATTTTTATAATTGGAAGAGAAACAAGCTGATGCTCGAAAAATCAAAGAAAGTTTGATAAAAGCAAAGTCCTGCAGGAGTTCAGACTTTCCTTTGTAGACAGTAAGTAGAGTCAATAAAGGTCCTGAAACAGGAAACTTGCATGTTCAGATCTGCATTTTAGAAGGCCTAGCTGACATTAGAGTGGGCAAGAGTTAAATAGTGGCAATAATTCCTAAAATTTGAAAGTCTTTTGTAATTGACTAGATTTGTGAATCAAAAATTTTATTTAATTCTTATTATCAAAATTAACTTCCATAAAATCACCTAAAGTATTATTTTGAAAAATGCAAATGTCTCCTGATTAGAAATTCTAGTCAAATACAGTTAAGATGCTGAGGAATCAAGCTTGAGCATGAATGAATATGGATGGCTTATCTAGTAAAATCTGGCCCAGATTTATCTTCCAACACTTTTTTTTAAAACAATCTAAAGTATCAATGTATATTGAATACATATACATGAGCCAGCAAGCACCACAATGCAGTATTTAAGCGTTCGCCTGGATGAATGTGGATGCGAAACTTAATTCACTGTGTGCTAAACTACGGCTCGCTGGTGGTAAGACGATTCCAGCCATTTTCAGGGTCTGGATGGTAGTTTAGGCTCCGTCTTCCAGGAGATACAAGACTAGCATGTGAAAGTATCAACAGTTATAAATGATAGTGTGTCTTCAAACAATCTATTTAGAAATTCAGAGTTATTTTAAACTATGCTATTTTCACAAAATATCCTAGGAAGACCAACATAGAATTGTATGAAAGTGTTTTTATTCCTTGTAAGTGACTTCATTTTACTTGATTTTAATGAACAACAGGCAGCTGAAAAAGTTTGGAAAAATAAAAATGTGTAAAAACCATAAGAATGCCTAAAATTCCTTCACTGCTTTGACGGTAAACAAGATGTAGCATCTTTTAAAAATCAAGATCAAGGTAAGGTAAAATGCCTTATGTGGCAATAGAGATTTCAAGAGAAGTTAAGTTTGTAATGGGAACTAGCCAGGGCTGCTGGTTTCTTGAATGGAGTAGGTGAAGTGTTGCAGAAGTAATATGCATCGTTTCCAGTGGAAGGAACTAAATGAGTCATTATGAAGACACTCATTACTGGCTGTTTCAGTTAATGGCTCCATGAAAAGATGTATCAAGGGCTACAAACTTTGTGACCAATGAGAGAGTGGAGAAATAATGAGGTAAAGTTGCCCAATCTTTAGGCAGATAAAATTCCAATAAGCCACAGTAGGGGGTGAGTGTTTGGGGTTGTACGTTCTGTGGTCCCAGGTGCCAAGGGTTTTCTAAAGCTGATTGAAACCAGGAAATGTGTGTGTGAGAGAGAGACAGGGAGAGAGAGAGAGCGAGAAAGGGAGAGAATCTACTGGTAATAACTTTATCCCTTATAGAAAGTGTGTTTCAATGTTCTTGTCGCATACTTTTTTAGTCATTATTGAGAGTTATGTTTCTGTAAAACATTTCAAAGATTCATCGAAGTTGTACATTTCACGAATTCTGAAATAGTACGCTGTGCGCTCTCTAATAACAGATGTAATAAATGCAGTTTGTTGCTCATTTAAGAATAGTGTTTCTTGTCTTAACACTATGATGTAAAAATGTAGAATGGGAGACCCTTAGAAGTATACAGCTGCTCTTGTTCACTTACATCCCAAAAGCAAATACTCAAGTGAAATAAGATGATTTATATCAAGCTACATATCTCATAGTTTGAAACCCACCCCAATTGATAACACCTTGAATTCAACCTCGGTCATCTCTAGGGAAGATGAACCTGCTCAAACCCTCCTCGTCTTCCCTAACCTTTGATAGTGCTAAAGCATATCCTGATATTTAACCTCAATCTGTAGCATAAACCTGTTACTCTTTGTTTTGTCCCCATTGTCGAATGAGAATAATTGTTCTCCATCCTCTTTATAGTATCCTTTTATGTAAAAGTGAAATAGTTATTATGTCTTCCATGGGTCTTCTTTTCCGTGAATTGAATGTGTCCGGGTCTCTGAACCTTTCCTTGTGGGTCATGTTTTTGAAATCATTTATCGTTCAGAACTCCCTCTGTCTAGGAAAAGTGGGGTGCTCCAAGCCAAGGTGCCATATGGAGCCTGCCACAGCCCAAGTCTGACCAAATCACAGCTTAGCCTGGTCTAACCATGAGGACCTACACATGAAAACCCTACAGTCTGACCTTTCTTGGCAAGTGGTCATGTTTGCTGGCACTTTTTACATCCTCTGCCCTGGTCCACTTGGAGAGGAGAATTGATGACATTTTCATAGTATGAATCTTCAAACTCTTCCAAATAGGGATACACTGGCTGGAAACTTTTAATGAACTGGGCCCTTACTTGGAGAGTGTTTTTTCAAATACATCTCAACAAATTCAACAAGGGTATTTAATACCATACCCTTGCTTTTTGTTAACTGCATGTTAAATCATATCCCTCATGATGTACTTTTTTTAATTCTAAAAAAAAGATGTTATCAATGGTGTTTTCAGTAGCTGCAAAAACTGGATGTTTATATATGTCTTAGACAAAAACCCGGTAAGTTTCCTTCTCATATCTTATCACTGACCATTCCTGCCCCAGATTTCTGGGTGGGAAGTCCATCTCTGTCTCCCTGGGTATTTCCAATGCAACATCAGTTCATTTTAAGGTTTAATGATTCCATTCTAAAGTCGTAGAAAAAGTGGTAAATCAGCCATCATCAGCTGTGGCTTGTAAGTTTTATAACCTTTCAAAAGTCATACTTTTTACGTTTAATGCAAAAGTGTCAAAAAGTTTCAAGTCTTCCCAGCTGACACCCCAGACACTAGGCTGCAAAAAGATGCATTCCCCGATCTCTTCTGAATTCCTGATCCACAGTGTTTGTGAGTCTAATACAATGGTCCTATTTAAGGACCAAGTATTAGAGTAATTTGTCCTACAGACCCAGATAACCGGGCAAGTTACCTAGCAGTTTTGAAGAGTGTCAGTCTAGGCAAGGTGAAAAATATCGAAATTAACAGTGAACTGGCTAGCAGAATTTTCTCAAGCAATACATAGTGCTAACTACAAGGGCAAGGTGACATTAAGATAAGCATGTGTTTGACTCCCCTGAATATCTGTGAAGCTATTCCCAAGATCTGGAGTGAAGGGAAACTCCAAGCAAATTGCAGTACCCCAAAATACATTTTTTAACAGATTTATTTTTAGCACCTTTTAACAACCAGCTCTTACTTCCAGATAATTTAAGTACACACTTCATTTTCTGAAAGCTTTTCTTCAACGAATTTAAACATTGGCAATTTGTTACAGCATTTTTCACTCTTCAAAGACACATAGATCCAGACTATAATCCATAAATCACCATTTTATTTTTTCTAACAGAAATTGCTTCAGTGACAATGCAGTTAGCGTGCAAAGAACAAAGTTCACATGGAACTACAGAGAACACTGACTCCGCAGTTGCTAAATTCTGTCTCTAAAAGCTGCCCTTAATTTGGTTCTTAATACCTTGTAAGACAGGATGAAAAGCTGGCAGGTTTTATACCAAGATGTTATTCATTACACTTAAATTTTCTGAAGCCTTTTCCCCTGCCCTTTCTGGAGAGCATATAAGTTATCACCCTTCCTTGCCAGGACTCTGAAAGTTGGCTCTTGTTTCACTTTCTCGGGGTACCAGAAGACTCTTCAGGATATTTTCTTTCCTTTTTCTTCCATTTTTTTTTTTTGGAAAGAAAAAAATATGATCCAAAGCTAGGCAAGGTGTAAACAGGAACTTTTCCTTCTTTCTGTCTGTTTGGTTTTCTGAGCAACAGACTCTTGCTTTCTCCTTCCCTTTTTTCTTTTCTTTTTTGGATGCATATGTTCAATGCATCAGTGCGGCCGAGTGAATGCCAAGCAAGTTCCCTGCGGTGAATATTCTACTTACCACCATCATCTGGCCACTCCCATTTTAATTCTGGAAATGACATTTCTTGACAGTTCTTCCAAGAGAGCGATGTATGTCAATCCTCTGCGGACTACTTCTGCTAATAACAATGCTAATGGACTTGAATTTCCTATTGACTTTCAGGTGAGAAGGCTGTCTTTTTTACTCCTCCGAGTGGTTCTTTTTGCTACTGTATAGAAGAGTTTACTTCCCAGGAAATTTTCCTTATGATCTCAGATCTAATCTGACCTTCCTATTATAGTTGCAGAGAAAGGGGGAAATTCGTCACAATGTTTTATTGCCAGAAAGTATTCTCTAGTTGATTCATTCCATCTTGGACTCCTTCTATTCCAGAAAATTCTTATTCCAGAAAAATTCAGTTATAACCAACAGGGGAGATAAAAGTGACCAGAACACCTGGGTTTAGCAAAGCCAGTGCACTGTTGCCTCTGAAGGATATATATATATGAAAACAAACCTGCAAAATAATTGTGCTGCTTGAGTTCTAAGAAACTCTGTGCTAGTATCAATAAAACCCTGCCTCTCTATTAATATTGTTGTGAAGTTTTGAGAAAATGTGTGTGTGTTACAGGGTTGGGGGAGGATTAGAGGTTAACTAGTATTTACCCTCCCAGATGCATAATCTGAAGTTTTTCTGGGTGTCATTCAGTCACATCAAACATTTGTACCCAAAAGGCACAGGTAAATTTAACAATGCTATGGTTTATGATTAAAATGCAATTCTTTTAATACTTATATTCCTACACTTCATTGAAATATGTAGATGATCCGAATCTGTCCTTCTTACAAATATTCTACAAATGCTATTTGGAAGGGCAAAAAAAAGTATTGTCACCCAGAAAAAAACCGTATTGCAGGATATTACAGGGTACAGGAAGTAAGACGGGTAGGAAGGGAGTCAGGTCTGTCCCATCCAGTAACTCACTCCACCAGCTCCTGGAAGAATTAACGTCCTCTCTTTACCTCCTTCCTACCTCCTCCCGAAGAAAGGACTATGCTATCTCTCTAGTAACAGGATTCACTGCTCTGAAGGAATTTCCCATCTCCTCCACCTGTGCTAAAAGCTAGGTGTATCCCAGCCAGGGACTGGCTCATCGGCCAAAAGGTCCCAAGTTCTGGCTTTCCTTCTCTCCCGGAACTCTTTTCTTTTCTCTCTCTGTCTCTCTATAGCCATTTCTAAGTTTGTCAGTCCCTGGATTTAAGAAGTAGGAATCTGTGAATGCCATCATCCAGCTTTTATTAAAACTTGTCTGGTTGCTAATAAATTAATAAATAAACCAGTATTTTAGCTCTCATTTGTTTACCAGTGTTTGAGGAAATAAAAGAGAGAAAGCGTGAATGGTAGGATTCTGTTGACAAAAATATCACATCTTTGCAACCCCAAAGGAACAATGCACGTTTTGGATTGTGTGTGTCTGTGTGTGTGTGTGTGTGTGTGTGTGTGTGTGTACACATAGGCATAGCAATCTTATTTTTCCTCTCTTTTCAAAAAAGAAATATTCTGAGAACCAGCTCTTCACAAATCTCATTTCTTTGAGGTGGCTCCAAATTGATTGTTTCCATTCTTGAACAAATCCTGTTTACCCACCTTATAGACTCTTTGGGGTTGGTAGTGCTAAGTTGATTATTCAGTGTTTGCTTTTCCAGTTAAACTTTTGGTTTCGGAATTTAGGGTGACAAATGAAAACCCTACCTTCCTCTCCTGGGTGGGATTCAATTAATAAATAAGACATAGGAGACAGAAATGAAAATGAAAATATTGGGTTTGTTGCTACCAAAAGCAGATCTAAGAATCTGGGACAAGCATGCACCTCCCCTCCCCCACCTCCGCCACCCCACCCCCTACCACCATGCACACACAATTTGGTCATTTTCTATCAGGCCATTGTCGTAGGCAGATGTCACAGAAGTAAAGCCAAGAACTAGCCCACCACGCTTAGCAACTTCTTCCAAACTCAACAGCCATGTTAAGTCATTCCTGCCCAACTGTTAAGGAGTGAAGAAAGAAGCAAAGAGAAGCCAGAAATGTTTCTCCTGTATTTTTTTCCTGAAAGGGGAGACTAAATTTCCTTCTCTCTCTCTGTGAAAGCTTTAGGAGTGGGGAGTTAGTTTCCCTTTAACATCTGAAACCTTCTCAAACATCACTGAGGGATAGTGGCTAAACTAGATACTGTATCGAAGTGTTTATCACCGTGCCTGCCACACAAGAAGCTCTTGATTATATTGTTTTTATTGTTGCTATAATTATTGTTATATATAAAAGTTGAGAGCATCTTCATATTGCAAAGGCATAGTCCCAAGCATATCCATCTAAGTAAAATAAGTCTACTTGATATTTGGAAAATGATGCTACATTTATGAAACATAGCTTTTTTTCCATCAATGATAATTGTTGAAGGAAGGGTGTTTAGAGGGCACAGCTGTCTCTGCTTTGAATGCTGGCACATCTGACCCCCTTCTCTCCTCCATGGTCCAGAAACATAAAGCAGACAGACCACAAAGACACTTCTTCAAGCAGCTGTTCTGAGAAATCTCCATTTCAAGGCTTTGGGTACAAGGTATCCAAGTCACTCATCCTTTGAAGCTTCCCCGGTGTTCGTGCCTATAGGGCAGTTTGGGGGGGGGGGGGTGTGTGGAGCAGTCTGGAACCCGTTCACAGCAAAAGTGTGAAGTGGCTGGGAGAGAAGAAGCAGTGGCTTGGTCCCAGCCATGTTCCAGATGAACCTATGATCAGTAGATCTGTGAAAATGATGAAGAGTTTTACTAGCTCCCAACAATATTCCAAATATAGTACTGACACTTTCACATGATATTAAAACTTTAGACATCACAGATGCTTTACAGGAGCAATATCATTACCTTTATTTTAGCAATGAACAAACTGACTTTCCTAGAAGGGAAGTGATTTCCTTAAAGTTGCAAGAGTAATTGATGACAGAGCTGGGTTCATGCCCACCGTTTTGTAATATAAAATCGGGATATAGTTTTTCTTTTGCCCCACAACTGCTTTTTTTCAAGGGCAGAAATGCTTGGTTTGTTTGTTTTCTTTTGTTTTGGTTTCACTTACTCATTAAATATGTGTAGTGCCTCTACAATAAACCAGGTCCTGGAAAAGACTGGGGAATAGGATATATCCCCTGACAACTGCAATGTAGCAGAGTGCATTAAGTGCTGAGATGGGCATAAGGTCAGAGAATGTCTCGGAAAAGCACATGCCAAGAGATATGAGCTTCATGGAGGGCTACTGGTGTTCACAAAATGCAGCCTCGTTGAGGAGAAGCCTGAGCAGGAGTCAGCCAGAGACAGGGGCTGGTGGAAGGCCCAACAAAGGAAAAGGAGTTATTAGAGCTGAGGAAGCCATGTGGAAGATAACAAAGGAGCCCCTGTCCTGCGTGGAGAACCCCACATAACTCGGTAGAGCTAGTACCAGGGAGAAGCAGCTACAGAAAGTGCAACAGTGAAATCAGGGGTTGGGGAGGTGAGTAAGGGGACAATCTTATCTGCATAACTTTCCTAGGATCGTCACCTTAAGCCAGCAGAACATGGGGACCCACTGAGGTTCTTATGCTAAAGCAGGTCTCAATGACAATGACCTAAAAAGCTGAAGTCAGGGAGGCCAGATAGGAGCTGTTGATAGAGAGCCTGTGAGAGAGGATGGTGACAATTGTCTCTACATTGTCTGAATCTACTCAGGAAAGGGCTTATATCCAGCTGGACTCATTTGTCTTCAAACTGGAATGACTTGCTGTCCAGGACAAAAGAGCATTAACTAAAGAGGTCATGCACAATTACAGTCAATGAAGTTCAAATTCATGTAAATCATATTTAAGTTAATGTGAAGTTGGTTAACATCTTAATTTATTATTGGATGGCTGGAGAATAATGATGCTTATAGAGAAAATCAGGGCAATAAACTGGAGAAGTCTTTTTTCAGATGATGGTAATTTCACCTCTATAGAATGACTTTTATTTATTTGGAACTCTTGATTCCAGCTCTCTGAATCTCATTTGGGGTATAGGCATTGTTTGGAAATCATGATTCTTTCATAAATGTGATTTGGCCAAGCAAAATCCTGAGCAAATTCTGTTTTGAATTCCCCTGGTCTCCAAGAGTAGCCGTCAATTTAAAATGCCTTCTGTCAGGATTTCCCCTGCCAACAATTTGCTGCTTGATCATTGTTTCCAATTGCTAAAGTGACCCTTAGCTATAGCTGCTAGAGAATTCCCTGATTCCCTCAAAGCATTGGAGAAATCCTAAAACAGTGGGACTTTTTACTAGCCTTTTGCCCCATGCTGCATTTTCTCATGCCCTATAATGGTGCTCTTCAAAACTTGGATGATGTGAGTGACACAGCAAAAAGGAGGTGTGACCGTAAAGACAAGATACAGGCCATAAAGACTTATTTCCCCAATAAGTTTTTATAGCTTTCATCCACCCCTAAGAATGTTTTGGGAAATCTCTACTGGAGTGGCCAGAAAAGAATGTAACTTACTTGCATTTATTGGCTTGGGCATATTATCTGGAAAATTAAGCACATTACTTTATATAGTTATCACCTACCAGTTGAAGCTCACCAAGGAAACTTTGTCTCCTGAAACAGGAATGAAATGAATGATTTAGAAAAAGGATGACGACGTTTGATCATCTTTATACCTGGGCTCAGGTGACTCTGCCTTGTCCTATGCCTTCAATTTCCAGGCTCTTTAACAAGCCATGGAAGAATGCTCTTGGTAGCCCCTGAAGTCTTGGACTCTGCCTTCATAAAGAACAGCGAAGATACTGCTCTTGTGCTGTTGTTTTGACTTTCCAGGAAGAACATTCAGATGCTGCATTTATGCATGATAAATATGTATGGGAACTTTGACTCAGTCATGAATATATTCATTTATTCAACATTTTTAGGACATCGTCTATATACCACGAACCAGTCTTTCTGGGGCTGAAAGACTCTATAAAGTTTCATGCACTAAGTTTACTTTTCTGGAACCTATAACTTCCATAGCGTTCCTAGGCCAGATAAATCCTGAAACTCAGAGGTATCAGCTTCTCCAAGATTATCAACTAATTACATCCCCTTATCCTTTACTGTCGATACCACTTCTCATTATGAAAAAATCAGAATGAACATTGCTCAAAGATCCCTACAGACTGAGAGAAACAGACAAAATAGGATTTAATAAATGAATATGATGCTGAAGCACTATATTGTTATTTCTTCTAGCCTCCAGTGTTTTGGAGCAGCTAGGAGCAAAGTTCTGAAGTAGCGGAATGGTAGCCCATAACAAACTCTGAAACTGTTCTGTAACTACTTGCTGAAGTGTACTTTGAAAATTATTGCTTTTTCTTTCCTTTCTTTTTGTATATGTTATATTTCATAATAAAGAAATAACATTAAATAAAACCTCTGAGGCAACAAAATGGGCAAATCTTGGCCTCTGCTCTCAGGGACACCTGGCAGCATAAAGACACAAATATGCTAACTTATAATTGAAATACTATGTGATAATGTTTATAATCATGAGGAAAACCAACTACTATGAGGAAACAGCTCAATGAGCAACCTATGTCCTGGGAAATCAAGTCATGGTTCAATGGAGTGTGGTATTTGGGCTATAGATCAAATGTGTTTTGCATCCACAGAATCACTTCAGTTGAAAAAAGGAAGAGTATTGGAAATCTTTTCTATTTCAGTTGATAAATGAATGGATATGTAACTGAAGTCTATATATATATATATATTTATATATATAATACACTATAGAACCATAAGTTATAGGTGAAAAATGTCACAGAGAAGATTATCTTTTCTGTTATCTAAATTTTGTATTAGGTACAAAACTATGTAACCTAATTATTTAAAAGTCTTATTTAACTTTACCCAACCAAAGATGTTTGCTTCATAAAAGCATTAATCATTCATAAATATGAATGATTGAATACACAGTAGGTGACTGTGTTTACTCAAAATTCAAATTGAATAGCTCAAAAAAGAGATATAAAAACACATTCCATAATTTCTTTAGTGGAAAATATTTACTACCTGATGTCAAGGATTTATTATTTGAATCCAAATCCTCATTTTTAAGGGCCTTAGGAAACGTTAAAAATGAGATTACATTCAACAGAATATGAGTGCCAAATATAATTGACTAAATGGAAATTCCTTGAAAACTCATTATTTCAGTATTTTATAAAGAGTAGTTAAGTAAATAAAAATATTCAGTCGAACTTCCTCCTTCCTGTTTCATCCACATTTTCCCCTATTTCAGCTGAAGATGACTCTATCCTTTCCAGTGGTTCAAGTACAAATTTGATTCAAGTAAAAAATCTCTTCGATCCCTCTCTTTCTTGCACTCCCACATCCAATCCATTGGGAAACATTTTAAACTTTGTATTTCAAATATGGCCAGAATTTGACCACGTCCCAACACCCCCAGGCCATCAGATCATGCCATTCCTCTCCTTACCCCTCCTTCACCCAGAATAAAAGCCAAGGCCCTTAAAATGGTTTTTAAAACCCTAACAATCAGGTCCTGTGTCCTCACTTTGGCTGTGTCTCCTCCTCTCCCTGCCTCGCATACACTGTTCTAGGCACACTGGTCTTTTGTTATCCTTCAGCCACTCCAGGCATATTCTGTTCAGTGTGCTCAGTCCCCAGGGATCTGCTACCACCTTCACCTCATTTTCACTCTTGGCTCAAATGCCACCTTTTCAATGACGGTATCTCTGAGAACCATCCTATTTAAGATTCCAATCTGCCTTACCACTCACAGCCCCACAACTCTTACCTTATTTGTTTTCCAACACGCAAATTTTCTTTTAGTAAAGTGTTATTAACATATTTATCCTTTATTGACTGTCTCACCCTGCTAAAAGGTCAGCTTCACAAAGGCTAGATTTGGTCCTGTCTTATTCACTGACCCATCTTAAGCTCTTAATACAGCTCCTGACACATAGGGGCTTCTCAGTTTTAAATATTTGTTAAATCTAAATAATTTTTGTCATCCTAATGGCAGTCTCTTCTTTTCCTTCCAATTTCCTCTTGATCCCACTCTAATCAGGCTTTTTGTTCATATCATGGATTCCTTTACTGAGTGTTATTCCTCATTCAGCTTCTAACCATTGAAATGCCATAGAATCATTCCTTGCTCCTCCTTTTTTCTCTGCTCTACTCAGTCTAAGTGGCTTTACCCAGTTCTAAGGCTTGAAACACCACCTTTATGTTGGTTAACACTCAAATCTGAACCTCCAGCTCAGACCTTTCTGCTGAATACCAAATTTATATTCAGCTACCCATTGAATGTCTAATGGGCATGTCACACACATTTCTTCCTTTCTCCCAAGTGAAACTCCTCTTGCCATCTTCCCCATATTAGTTAATGGTAACTCATGTTTCCAGGTATCCAGGCCAAAAACCCTAGGGTAATCCTCAATCCCTCACTTTTCCTCACAACTCATGTCTATTGGTTGTATCTCCAAACATGCCTAACATCTGACCATTTGTCGCCAAGCCCAGAACTGCCACCTTGAACCAAGTCTCTGTCTTCTCTAGCCTGGATTATTGCAAATGTCTTTGAATTGGTTTTAGACTCTTCTCCACACTGGACCAAACTGGTCTTTCTAAAGCATAAATCACAACATGTGATCTCCCTGATCAACCCTCCAATTTCTTCCCATCTCAATCACCTTGCACCCAAAATCTCTGCCAGGATCCAGGAAGTCCCAAGTGATCTGGCTCCTCACTGCTTCTTAGTTCTCCTCCCTCTCTCTCTTTTCCTGTCTCTAGTTGTCCCAGCCTCTTTGCTGTTCCTTATGCCTAGCATGCTCCCACCCCAGGACCTTTACACATCCTTCTCCCTTAGCCCAGAATGTCCTTCCCCAGGGCTCATCCTTCACTTTCTTCAAATCTCTACTCAAACATCACCTTATCAGAGAAGCCCTCCCTGATCATCCAATGTAAAGATAGCACCTTCAACTCTCTTACTTTTTAGCATTCCATAATTTTTAATAGTTGTTTCATCCCTTGATATTTTCATTTATTTACTTGTTTACATCTTCCCTACCCTACTCTAACCCTTGAGGGCTAGGGATTTTTCTACTTTTTTCACAAAAAAGTGTCTGGTGTAAGTCATTTTTAATAAATGCAATTATATTTAAAATATATTTTCTTAAATTTTTCTGAAACCACTGTTAGTAAAAGGAAATTTATCTCCTTGCTGGGGAATAAACACCTTGTCAAAAATAGCATGTGACCCCTACCTCAAACTATAAACAAAAATTAACCAAGTGTGGATCAAAGACTTAATGTAAGATCTAAAACTATAAAAGAAAACATAGGGTCAGATCTTCATGACCTTGGATTTGACAATGATTTCTAAGATGTGGCATCAAAAGAATAGGCAACCAAAGTAAAAACAAATAAATTAGATATTATCAAAATTAAGGTCTAATAAGAGATTTGCATTTGGAACATAGAAAGAACATGTATGTGAATAGCAAAGAGATAATAACCCAGTTTAAAAATAAGCAAAAGATCTGAATAAATCTTTCTTCAAAGAAGAAGAGAAGGAGCATGTGAAAAGATGTTGAACAACATTAATTACCAGGGAAATGGAAATCAAAACCATAATGAGATACCACTTCACACCTGGTAGGATGGCTGTAATAAAAAAGTCAGATAATAAGTGTTGGAGAGGAGGTGGAGAAATCGGAATCTTCACACACTACTAGTGAGCATGTAAAATGATGCAGCAACTTCAGAAAAGAGTCTATCAGTTCCTCAAAAGATTAGACACAGAGGTACTATATGACCCAGCAATTCCACTCCTAGGTATATTTCCAAAAGAAATGAGTATATGTCAGTGGAAAAGCATGTACATGAATGTTCATAGTGGTATTATTAATAATATCAAAAAAGTAAAAACAACACAAATGTCCACCCACCTGTGAATGGATAAATAGTATTTTTTAAATGAAAGCATGGATATCCACCATAACATGGATGAATTTTGAAAACATTATGATAAGTGAAAGAAGTCAGTCATAAAAGATGGCACAGCGTATAATTCCATTTTTATAAAATGTCCAGAATAGGCAAATCTATAGAAACCAAAAGCTGATTAGCAGTTGCCTAGGACTGGGGATTGGGGGAGGAAGGGATGGAGGGATTGGGTGGTGATGGCTTAAAGAGTACCAGACTTCTTTTGGTGGTGATGAAAATGTTCTAAAATCGATTCTAGTAATGGTTGCATATGTCTGTGGATTTACCAAAAACCATTGAATTGTACACTAAATGGATGGAATTTATGGTATGTGGATTACATTCCAACAAAGCTAGTACAAAAAATATAAATCCTGAATAAATATGGAAAAAGAACACATGAGCACCACCCCCCCCCCCACACACACACACTTCACTCTCCAAAACCTCACTCAGTTGCACTTTTCTTCCAGCATTCGTGTCATGTATTATTTTCAGACTGTAAGTCACATGAAGGTAGGGACTTTGTGTCAATCACTGCCATTCCCAGAGAGTTTAGAATGGCTCCTGGACCATACGAGGCACTTAATAAACATCTATTGAATATATCCTAAATGATGGCATTAAAATATGAAGACTAGAAAGCAAAAATTACAGGCAAAGTATATAACATGTGCATAACACATGGTTGGCTTGGTAAGAAAATTATTTTGATTTGAAAAGCACAAATATTTTAAATTGAATCATTGTTATCCATTGGAAAATAATTTTTAAGAAATTTCTTTGATAACTGAGAGTTTACTGCATTATTAAATGTTTTAATGAAGTGTCTTCTTATAGAAATTGTTTCATCTAAACACACTGGAGTCTCATCTTGATCTCAACTTTGCTAATTAAGTTATACAAAAAGATATGCTGAAGGGATTTCAATGAAGATCAACAACACTTCTGGTTTGGCATACAATATACATTTAATTCTTTTTACACTTTTTAATGACTTTATAGATACCCAGTCAAATCATGCTGATTATATAATCCAGTGCTAATAATTATCTTCGTAAAATTTATAGTCGATTTTCTAAGGAATCCAACTATCAGAGAAACATCTGTTTGTCCCTCATCTGTGATTTGTTTCTTGCTTGTAATTTTGCTACTGAAACCAAAATGCCATTTAAACTACACTTTATTCAAAATTCAGAATCCACTTTGCAATGGACTCCCACTTACCTAATGTAATGCTACAATGTTATTTATAGATGTTGCAGTGTTTGAAAGATCGAAAAAGAGTTATTCCCAGATGACTGCTTTGGAAAAAAACAAAAAAACACTAAAATACTTAATTCCCAAGTATTTAGCAAACTTTGGGAATTGACCACAAGTTCAAAACACACACAGATACACATATCATATATATATATATATATACACTTACCACCTAAAGTATCCCACATTGGGTGGTATCCTTTTTGTGTTTGGATTTTTAAAAAATATGAGTTTATCAATAATCCCAAAGCTCAAGTCACTTGAATCACATTTACTTATTTTAGAATCAATATTTGCACCACCCATTATACCAGGCAAGAATAAATTTCTTACCATACCTCCAAAAAAAGGGACTTTCAAATACATAAACACATATATATAATTCTCACGCAAAATAGAAGTTGCATTAAAACTGTATTTGATTGTTGTACCGAAAGAGGTCAATAACTGTGGGAAGTCATAAGGACATGGTTAAGTATTTTACAGATGTGACAAGGCTTTTTTCAGAGCACACTTTTTCTGTCCTACATACACAGGAGCTGAAAGTGACACGATCAAAGACCCCTTGGCGGCTTGGGCAGTAATAAAAAACGGCCCATTTCAAATAAAATGGCTGTGCGGAAAGCCAGTTGGGTTTTGGTTTCCTCCTCACTCTCTAGGATGGTCGTGGTAAAAGAAATATTTGTATCTGAGCTTTGGGAAGTGGTGCCCTCGCTAATGGCCCCTGTGGTGGCTGCAGTTAGCAGGATGGTGTTTGCAGGGCAGTGGGCACGCCACCCGCCTGCAGCCGCAAGCCCTGCCCTGCCAGCAGACTCTTCAGGGCTGACTGTGGCTCTTCTGGAAGGATCTGGAAGGAACGTGGGAACGGAGGAGGAAGAACAATAAAGGACTTAGATTTTTTTTAACATTTTTTAACGTCTTTACTGACATATAATTTAGAGACCATACATTTATTTCACTCATTCAAAGTGCACAGTTCAATGGTTTTCAGTATTTTCAGATATGTACAACCATCAACACGTTTTAGAACATTTTCATCAGGCAGATGATAGCTAAAGGGTACGAGGTTACTTTTTAAGCCGAAGATTCGATGTTAATCTCTACTTAAATAGTAAGCATTTAAAATATGAGTGTAAAAACTAGGATGGAAATCCAAATCCTCCTACTCAGACTTACTCCTATTCAGATATCGTCTTCTTATTTAAACAAGAAACTCCACTTCAAGTCATAATCTTCCTAGATTGCAGGATTGGAGGGGATCGAATACATAGAACTCCTCGTCTTCCTTCCCAGTGTTAAAGAAGACCACATATTCCTTGTGCCCAAAAGAGAACTATATTCTGATTTTAAACTGTGGTGAGGAAGTAACTCTTAATTATAATCATTCCTTGTCTAGTGCACATTTTTGTACAATGCTTCTGGTTGAACAAGGATTACTTAAATGTGAAGGCTTTTATTAAGTCACGTCAAAGCTTCTTTTATTTAAGGGTAATATTATTTTGCAACCAAACCCTGTTTATTTTGCTTGAAGCAAAAGACCCATGAAGGACTTTTCGTTCACATCTTTCTCACAAAATTTGAAAGAGGCTTTTTCGAAAAGATTTGCACCCACCTTTCCAGATTTCGAAATGAAGGTAATTTCCAATCTATATTTGGTTTCCTTTTCTATCCTAGGCACCTTAAAAACATTGTAATCTTCCCTCAGTCCCAGTGGTTCCTGCAAGAGGATGCTGCCTTTAGCTGTCAAATGTTTGCTACCCATGTTTTCTCAACTGTCAAATGGATACCCCGCACCTAAACACAAGAGCTTTTTTTCCTCACTGCTCCAATCTTCTCCATCCTGTTAGTTGCCTTGTCATATGATTAATACTCTTGTTTCACCTTCGAAAATGCTTTTATATATATATTACTCATTTTTATTTCTCTTACACCTGCGTTTTATCACCTCTCCTGCATCTACAACTAAGAGAGAAGAATTAAACTATACCAACAACACAAATAAAATTGGGAAGAGAATTACTTCTTCCTTCAACTCATCAGAATTGATCCTCAAAATATCATGAATTTCAAGAGGAAAAAATTAATCTTTATAAAAAATTGATCTTTATAAAATCTTATGAAAAAGCACTCAGTGTCAGGAGTGTGCAATGGGGAGCAAGGGGTTGGATTCCCCTACACTCTGATCTTTAAGATAGTAGCTATTTCAAATAATTGTATGTATGTATATATATATATATATATATATATATATATATAATTATATATCCTTACTCACCTGGGCACATTTTTTTTAACCATTGACACTATACAATATACTTATTTAACCATATTAATGATTTCTGCCATACATTCTATTTTGTCCAATATGAATATTAACATACCAGTTTTAGGGGCTATGATATCTATTTTCATTCTTTTATTGTCAGTATTTCTATGCAGTTTTGCTTCAGATGTCTTTTTTTTTTTTTTTTTACATGGGCAGGCTCCGGGAATCTCCTGCATGGCAGGTGAGAACTCTCTCTGTCTGTAAGCCACCACGGTCCGCCCTTCAGATGTCTTTTGTGTAAGCAGAAAATCCCCATCCTTTTTGCTAAAATTCATTCTGCTAGTGCCAATCTTGTAATCAATATTTAATCTACTAACATTGTTACATTGATGGATATAGTTGGAACTATTTTTATTGCAATCCTTTTTCTTTGTACTGTTTTTCCTTGCCTTCTAATCCTAATTTCTGTTTGTTAAGTACAGTTCTCTATGTTCCTTTTCTTCGTTCCCCTCTGTGAATTTAAAAGCTGATAGATATCCTTAAACTTTCAACGTGCAATATTAATTATAAATGCTTCTAAGAAGATCAATGGTGGGTCGAGATGGCAGAGTGAAATGCTTCAGAGCTCAGCTCCCACAGAAGCTTTGACAACCAACAAGAACCGGCAGAAGCTTCTTTCTCAACACTCCAGAAAATGGATAAAGGACTGCAAGAACTTGGTGACAGATGGAGCAAGTAAAAGGCATCTTAAAATCAAGAGGCTCTCTGGTGCTCTGTTGGCCCCTCCCTCACCCCCACCAGCTGGCCCTGCCCACATTGTGGACCCCTCGTCTCCATTCTGGAGGGGGCAGAGTAGCCCTCATGCTGACACTGGGAGCGAGTGACTGGCCCCATCTGTGTGGTGGCGGCCTGAGGGGTTGAACCAGGGCACTGGCCACATACATACTTGCCACCCCAGACCCTGCTTGGGGAAAGCAGTTCCCAGAGCTCTCCTACGGAAGCTGTGAGTGAGCAGTCTGGTGGGGCCCTGGGGCATAGTATTGCTGGTCATACAGTACAGAGCCCAGGACCCTGAAGAAAGTGTTTCCTAGGGGAGAAAGGGGATTTCTTATCCCCCTAAACGGCGGAATTCCTAGGGTCATGTGTAAGCCCAAGACAAGACTCACACAGAAAGGGTCAAGAAAGCCCCTACATTTGGGCCTCGACCTAATCTCTAAAATCATTGTATTGACAAACTCTGAAAGAGAGCGCTTGCACAAATCATTCAGCAAAAACTGGGAAAAGTATTTTCTGTTAGCTCCTGGCATTCAAGGGAAGCACTGTCATAACACTGGCTGGATACAATCTTAAGGAACAGACACCTAAATTCCAGCACATTTCAATATCAAAATGTCCAGGTTTCAAAAAAGATTCCAAAACATATGCAATCAAGGGAACCTCAGTAAGATTAAATTGCTGATTTCTAATCAGAAAGCATAGAGACGAGATGGTAATGGGATGACATATTTAAAGTGCTGAATGTAAAAAGAATTGCCAACAAAAAATTCTAAATCTGGCAGAGCTGTCTTTAAAAAGTAAGGGAGAGATTAAAACATTCCCAGATAAGCAAAAGCTGAGGGAGTTCATCACCGCTACATGCTAAAGAGAGTTCTACAGGTTGAAAGGAAAGGAAAGTAGACAATAGGTCAATGCTGCATGAAGAAAAAAGAATCTGTGGTAAGGGTAACAACATGGATCAATATAAATGCCAGCACTATTTTATTTTTGGTTTGTAACTCCACTTTTTACCTCCTACAGAATCTGAAAGGCAAATGCATAAAACTATGATAAATTAGTGGTCTTTAGACTCATAATGTATAAACACGTAATTTGTGACAAGAACCACATAACGACGGGAGGCACGGAGGAATATAGAGACATAGCTTGTGGATACCATTTGTGCTGGTTTGAAAAGATATATGTACCCTAGAAAAGTCATGTTTTCATCCTAATCGATCTTGTGGGAGAACCATTTCTTCTAATTCCTATTCAGTACTGTATGGTTGCAATTTGATTAGGTTATCTCCGTAGAGACATGACTCGATCACTTTTGAGTATTAAACTTGATTAAATGGAGATGTGTCTCCACCCATTCTATGTGCGTCTTGATTAGTTTACTGGAATCCTATAAAAGAAGAAGTATTTTGGAGAAAGTTTCAGAGCTCTGCAGAACCATGAAGCAGAGTTCATGGTTCTCTCTGCTCTGTTCCCTCTCTCACCAGCCAGCTCCTTTTGGAGATGAAGAAGAAAATGCCTCCTGGGTAGCTTCATGAAGCAGAAAGCCAGGAGAGAAAGCTAGCAGATGCCACCATGTTTGCCATACTCCCCATGTGCCCTTCCAGCGGAGAGAAAAATGCTGAAGCCTTCTTGAACCAAGGTATCTTTCCCTGGATGCCTTAGATTGGACATTTCCATAGACGTGTTTTAATTGGGACATTTTCTCAACCTTAGAAAACTTATTAAACTAGCTTTTCTAAGGTTTAACTTATTAAACCTTAGAAAACTAGCAACTTATTAAATTCCCCTTTTAAAAAGCTATTCTGTTTCTGGTATATTGCATTCCAGCAGCTAGCAAACTAGAACACCACTGAAATTAAGTTGGTATTTAAGCACAAAGAGTGTTGGTATATTTAGGATGTTAAATTGAAACCCCATGGTTACTACTAGAAAATAGGCGAACTCCTAGAGACAGAAATTAAAATATAGGTTGCCTGGGATGGAGACCAAGGGGCATGGGAAGTTAATGCAAAATGGGTGTGTGGAGTTTCTGTTTGGGAGATGGGAAATTTTAATAATGGAAGGTGGTAACGGTACCACAACAGAAATAAAATGCAGTTTACAAAGTAAGTTTTGACAGCAAACTTCTCATTGCCAGTGGATGATGCCAGAACAATAGAGTAATAGCTTCAGTGCTAAGCACCTTGAATTCTATACCCAACTAAATTATTACTCAATATTAAGGGATTTTTTTTTAATTCAGAGATAACAAAGCCAAGAGTTCATTACCCACATTAAAATTATGAATGGCAGACTTTAGAAGAAGAAAAATAAATATGGAAAGAAGGAATAAGATGGAAAATATAAAACTGATTGTGTAATTGATTGTAAAACAAAACAATATTTTTTGCTTTCATCTTTAAAAATGAAACTAAAACACTATTCAATAAGAATAACAAAAATGAGAAAGAGGAGGAAGAAGAGAGGAGCAGGGGATAGTGAGTGGATGCTGATCATTCCATAGTTATTTTGAGCTAAGGCTTTTGTCATTCACAGAATACAGACATCAAATAACCAATGATGGTATTTTTTATTTAATTTTTTTATTTTGAAATACTTCCTAACTTACAGGACAGTTAAAAAAAAAAATAAAACAAACCCCATACAGAGAATTCCAACATACTCCTATCCCCCTAGATAAACAGATCTGTTAGTTTTAACATTTTGCCACATTTTTATATCATTCTATCTATCAAACCACTGATTTATCTATCCATCTACTTGTCTGTCTTTCTACCCATCTATCAATCCATTTTTTGAACCCGTGAGTGTAAATTGTACACCTCCTGTTCTTTGAAAACTTAATACTGCCACATTTCCTAAAAACGAGGAGATTCACTTATGTAGTCACCTTAAGTGCATTTATCAAGTTCATGAAATTTACATTGATATAAAGCTTACAGTCTATAATCCAATTTTTCATATGTCTCAAGAATACCCTTTTAAACCGTCATGGTCCAGACCCAGCTCTTTCAAGATATGGGTCTGAACAGCTCCAAGACCAAGGAACACACTAGGCATGGAGTGAGACGCGAGTTGATTGAGGTCTTAGGAACAGGAGACGGCCTCCAGAGGCAGCAGCTCCAAAGGAAGGAACAGCACTCCGCAATCAAGTGGGAATCAACAGAGCCAGTTATAGGGGACCAAAACAAAGACATTCCATTGCTTATGAAAACATGGATACAGTGGGGTCTTATGAGTCAAGGGGCTTTGAGGTGAGAATTAACATGTGCCCAGATGTATCTTTAAGATATAAATCTAAGATAACAGTGTTTATGACAGCATGGATACATCACTGGGAACAAGGCAGAAAATCATCAGTTCTTTCCCCCGCGAGGAGGCTGTTTGTCCTTTGGCCTGTGCTCTGGTTACCCCGCTGCTCCATGCTTAAGGTTTCATTCTTCTGCTAACTGAGGGGTCCCGACCCCTGGGGTGCCACATGACCTTTTCTCTTCCCTTGACAGTTCCCATCGAGGACCACATGTTGCGTTTACTTGCCATTGTCTCTTTAGTTGTTCATTCTTTCTTAATTGTTGAAATACATAGACAACACAAACTTTCCCATCTCAATCACTCCCAATCATAACGTTCAGTGGGATTAATTACATTCAAAATATTTTGCTACCCTCACCACCATCTATTAACAGATCTTTCCTCCCACCTCAAATAGACCCTGCACCCATTCTTCATGAACTTGCCATTGCCCCTCCTCCCTGTCTACAATACAGTGTATTGTAGAATCTCTATGAGAGATAATTCTAATTATTTCATATGAATGCAATCATACAATATCTGTCCATTTGTGTTTGACTTATTTCACTCAGTGCAATGTCTTCAAAGTTCATCCATGTACTGGCGTGTATTGTAATTTCATTTATTTTTAAGTCTAATATTCCATTGTACATATCTATTATATTTTGTTTATCCATTCACCTCCTGATGGACAATTTGGTTGTTTCTATATTTTAACTACCATAAGCATTGATATGCAGATGCCTGTTTGAGACTCTGCTTTCAGTTCTTTTGGGTATATTCCTAGAAGTAGGATTGCTAGATCACTGTCAAACTGTTTTCCACATTGGCCACATGGTATTACATTCCCACCAACAATGCATGAGAGGTCATATTTCTCCACATCCTCATCAGCACTTGTTATTTTTCTTTAAAGAAAAGAGCCATTCTAGTGAGTGTGAAATAGTGTCTCATTGTGGTTTTGATTTGCATTTCCCTAATGACTAATGACGTTCAGCATCTTTTCATGTATTTATTGGTCATTTGTACACCTTCCTTGGAGAAATATCTATTCAAATCCTTGGCCCATTTTGTATTTGTGTTGTATTTTTGTTGAGTTGTAAGAGAGTTCACATATATTTTAAGTTAAAATATTTTCATTGACACTAGTTGATTATAACCCTTTAGAACCATATAAATTTCAGTTATCTGTACAATGGCTCTACATGGAGTTATTTTACTCTACTTAAAAGCTTACATTTCAATTTCAGCACAAAATCTAATATGATCCTCTGTTTCTAAAATTTTTCTGTGGAAATTACAATTTCAAATAATTATAGTTTTTTATAGATATTTAAATGTTCTAATGAATTCTTTCTAAATATTATAATCTATACTCTGTATAAATGAAACACCTGATTTTCAGAAGTTGAACTACATAATTTAACTCCATTTTATTTAGATAACATATTCTGTCAGATGTTGAAATTTGAGAATTTATGTCCAAGCATAGAACCAACTTGGTGAACAGTCTATGTTCCCTTGCAAAGACTGTATATTCTGTAGTTGTTGAGTGTCGTGTTCTATAAAGGTAAATTAAGTCAAGATTCTTAATGGTGTCATTCACATCTCATATCCTTAGTGATTATTGCAGTTCTAGGAACAACTGGTTTTTATATTTCTAGCAATAACTAAATGTTATAGTTGTTCTGTCAGTTGTTGTCAGAAAAGTATTAAATTTTCCTGTTGTGATAGTCTATTTTTCCATTCAGTTCTAAGAGTATTGAATTTGAAACTCTGCCATTAGGTACATCTTTATTAGTAACTAGGTACAAATACAATCATATCATCATAATATACAGATGCTTTTATTATTTTGAAATATCTCTTTTCTCTATGATAATACTCCTTTTCTTAAAGTCTACTTTGGTCTTAATTTAATCATGCCAGCTTTCTCATGATTAATGTTTGCATAGAACATCTTTTTATGACCTTTAATTTCACACCTTATCTCTGCCTTTTCACTTAACATGTGCATAGTTGGATGTTGCTCTTTTTTAATCCAATCTGACAACCTCTTCCTCTCAATTGTAGTATTCCATCCATGTATTTTTTTTTTATTGAGACCCCACCAGTTGCACAATCAGCTCCTAACATTAAGCTCCTTCTTCCTTTGCAATTTGGTCTTTCTTACGTAGTCCCATGAATGCCTTTTCCTCCTCCTTGGTCTGGAAGCAGCCATGGGCAAACTTGGAGGTGGTGTTGATGAACTTGACGTCGATCTTCCCCCGGGCCCGATGTTTGGGCTGGACCACAAGGGCTTGCAGAGGGCGAGCACTCACTTCTTGGTCCCTACCACACAGCCTTTCAGCATGACAAAGTCATTGGTCACCTTACCACAATGGACAAAACCACCCAGAGGGTTGATACTCTTGTCAGATGAGTTATAGTCAGTGCAGGTGTTGTTTTTGATCAGTTTATCATCCTTGATGACACAGCCCTGGCCAATCTTGTGGATCTTCTTGTTGATCTCAGTGCAATGGCGATAGCCTTTCTATCCAGCCCAAGCCACAGAAAAGGCCACATGGGCAGGATGCCATGCCCCAGTAGAAGCAACCTGGTGTGGCTCTCAGTGGGTCTTGTGAGGCAGCTTCTTAGAGTGCCAGCAGGTGGTGACACCTTTGTAGCCATCTTATCTTTTTTGTTGTTGTTGTTGTTGTTTTTGTTTTTTTACATGGGCAGGCACCGGGAATCGAACCCAGGTCCTCGGGCATGGCAGACAAGCATTCTTACCTGCTGAGCCACCATGGCTTGCCCGCCATCTTATCTTGCCTGAACACTTGACTCAAAGGCACTTGCTACTCCAGCCTGTCACAGGCCCAGTCCAGCTTCTCAGCCACAGTGCCTCCATTCACCTCGATCTCCAACAGAGAGGAAGCAGGTGCCTCTGGGTGTGTGCTATGACATGGATGACCTGGGGGTACTTTTTCATGCTGCTGAAGTCCTTCTCCAGCTGTTTCTTGCCATCATCATTCTGCCACTTCTTGCAATGTTGGTGAAGACCTTCTTCGTAGATTTATACCAGTTCTTGCAGAAGCATTGTTTGCACTCATCACTGATATGGTCAGCAAAGATGGTCTTGAAGGTATGGAAGCCACAAGGGGTTTCCACATAGCCCACAATGCCTATGACCACCACAGGTGGTGTCTCCATGATGGTCACTGCCTCCACAACTTCCTTCTTGTTTACCTTGGATCCTGGCCTATCAACTTCTCACATGATATGGGTCATGCTGGCCTTGTAACCCAGGAAGGCAGTGAGGTGGGCAGGTTTGGAAGAGTCATCCCTGGGGAACCTCTGCACCTTCCCATGGTGCCAGCTGCTGCATTTCCAAGGCAAGAAACCCAGGGCACCATGTCTGAGACAGAGAACTTCTTGTGGGACATTAGGTTGCTGAGTGCCACCAGTAGAACCATCCATGCATCTTTAATGCAATTATTGATATGGTTGTACTTAGGTCTACCATTTTTCTATTTGTCTTTTATTTATCTCAGGTTCTGGTCTCTCTCTTATTGCCCTGTTTTGAAATAAAACTACATTTTACTATCTCATATTGAATTCTATATTGCCTTTTTAAGCTATACTTCTTGAATTTTCAGTGGACCTTTTTGGAACTATAATAGCTCTCTTTACAATAACACAATCCAAGCTGACTGTTATCATACAAATTTTATCTATATACATCATAAAACCCACAACTCAGGGTTATATATATTTTTTAATTTAAAAATTCCCTCTAAATAAATTGAGAGAAGAAAATGTACACATCCTGTCTTTTATATTTGCCCATATTTTTATCTTTTCCAGTATTCTTCCTTCCTTCTGGTGTCCTTTTCCTTTAGCATTTATTGTAATGCAGGTCTCCTGAAAATTAACTCTTGACAATTTTTGTTAGCCTCTAAATGTTTTATTTCACTTTCATTTTTGAAGGATAGTTTCACTGAATATAAAATTCTGAAATACTTTTCTTTAGCGTTTTAAAGATATGATATTTTTTTGTTTTTGTTTGATTTATTTCATTTTGAATTCTTTCATCCTTCATTTTTTTTCTGATAAGAAGTCAATAATTGTTTGAATCATTTCCCCTTTTATGTAATGTTTAGTTCATCTTCGCCTGATTGCAGGATTTTCTTTTTATCTTAAGATTTCAGCATTTCGCCTGCTATGTTGCTAGGTGTGACTTTTTTTTAAATTTTTGTCTTGAAGTTCATTTAGATTCTTGGTTATTTCACCAATTTTGGAAATATTTTAACTATTGTATCTTCAAATATATTTTCTGCCCTATTCCACCTATTCTCTCCTGGGACATCAATTTCACGTTAGAATCTTTGGCATTCTTCCACAGACCTGTAGGGCTTGAATCACTTTTCTGCAAACATTTTACTCTCTGTTGTGAAGACTGGATGATTTCTATTGATGCGCTGTGAAGTTCACTAATTTTTTCTCTGGTCATATTCAATCTGCTCCCAGTCCATTTAGAGATTTTTTGCCTCTGTTTACATGTTTCACAATTCTAAAATTTCCGTTAAGTTATTTTTATAGTTTTTATGTCTCTGCTAAATTTCCGTGTGTTTTTCATTACATGCACATTTGCTTTTAAGGTCTTGAACATATTTGTATTTTCTATTTTAAATCCCTTGTTTACTAATTGTAACATGTGAGTCACCTCTATTAAGTTTCCATTCGCTGTTTTTTTTTCCTTCGTGTGGGTTTCATTTTTCTGTTGCTTTACACATTTAGTGATTTTCATGAGGCACTGGACATTTTTAATCATATGTGTAGAGACTCTGAACTCTGTTATGTTCCTCTGTAGAGTAACTTCTGCAACAACAGTCTGTTAGTTTGGCAGTCAGCTTTGTCTCCTCTGTGGTAGGTAGCAGCTGAAAGCTTTACTCAGTTATTGTAACTTCCAACTGCTGCTTTTTTGCTATGTCCTTTAATGTCTCCCATCATTTCATGGGAATCTAAGGATTTGTTCAAAGGTTTCACACAGATTAGTGGCTCATCTCCTTTGCAATTCTTACCACGCCAGGATTTATTACCAATTTTGTGACTACTCTGTCAGCCCCTGAAAAACTACTGGCACCTCCCACCAATGCAGCTGGGACTTTCTAGTGCCAGAAATGCTCAGATTAGGTAGAATCCCAGGCAGAAGCCCACACATTTGCACTCTAATCTGCTGTTGTCCGTCTTTCTAGGGCAAATGCTGCATCCCCATCACTATCAAATTTTTGTCTACTTTCCATATCGCTAGAGTAACTTCACATTATTGTTTGTTGTTATTGTTTGCCTTGTTTTTGTTGAGATTTTTACATTTTATCCATAGGAGGATTAATCTTACCAAATTACTCTCCATGGCCGGAAGTCAGAAATCACACTGCATATTTTAAATGTTTTATTTCTACAAATCAGATACATCTTTAATATTCAAATGATCAACAACCTCAATTCTACCATCTCTAAATATTTCAAACTCCAATAAATCTTGAGACCAACTAAAATGAAAGGAAAGTCAAAAAATAAAAACAAAACCCTGAAGGATTAGCAGGTTGAAAATCAACAATGCTATTTCATACTTCTGCCTTTAGGTGCAGAAATACAAAAATATATAAGTATTATTTAATAGCAATAAATCTGGTTTCACCCTGAAGGGAAAAAAATGACTTTACAATTTAATTGAGATATGGAATTTCTCCATTTTTTAAATTAAAAATCTAGCACTGCTTTGTCCAATAGAATGTTCTGTGATGATGGAATTGTATTATATTTATTCTGTCTTATACTGGAGTCACTAGCCACATGTGATTATTGAGCACGTGAAATGTGGCTAATATTACTAAGAACTGAATTTTACATTATATTTCAATTAAATAATTTAAAGTTCAGTAGTTACATGTGATTAATGCCTACTTTAATGGATAGTACAGGTAGAGTGCAAATGAAATAAATAAAGGATTGAAATCACCTGCAGGCAGAAGTCATTTTTATTAGATGATAGAGATTATTTTAGCATGTCTTTAAAGATTTAAAGAAATAAAGAATTCAGTGACTTTATGAAATAAAAGCAACATTTACTCATTCTTCATGTTTTTCCAAAACACTACATAAGCATTTATACTGATGCACTTTCTAAACCATATTTTTAGAACAAGAAGCAAATGACAAAGGAATGAAATGATAAAACAGATTTATTAATACATTAGCCATTTCTTCATGTAGACTATATAATAATTTATGACCTCCAAGTCAAGAATAAACTTACTTGTCCTATATTTGATTTATTATGATAGATATGAAAAAGGTAGAGTCACATCTTTCTTAGAGGTTAGGATTTAAGCTTAAGTGAAAAACAAGATGACCCAAAGGATACTTGAAAAAAAAACCAAACCTTTATACTCACTGTGGAAGAAAGTATTAATTCTCCCTAAATTCACCACAGACCATTTCCCCCCAAATTAGAACAAGTCATTGTTTCTAAGGCTAACAGTTAATACGGTTGTCTTAAAATTAGACACCAAGCTGTAGAATAGCATTTTCGGTATTTAGACAACACCAGAACCCACCTCAGAGAAGAAAGGTGGACACGTGTTATGGGAGACACGGGGAGCCGTGCCCATCAGAATCAACAGCTTCAGACCCTTGTGACACTCGCACTCTCACTCCACAGCAAAGCTCACTGAGTGCAAGGGCAGACCTGGAATATTGCCCCAAACTATTTTTTTAAATTTTTATGTATTTATTTTTATGCATGGGCAGGCACCAGAATTCACACCTGGGTCTCCAGCATGGCAGGTAGGAATTCTTCCAGTGAGCCACTATTGCACCATCCTGCCCCAAACTATTTAGATGCTTTCTTGCATGCTCTCTTTCTCTCTCAAGTCTCCTTAGAAATTCCTGTAATTGAGTTCCAGAGAACTGAAGATGCATATGCAAAACTCCTTTATAATGTATTTGGGGGAAACTATTATTAAAAACAGATAGAAACCAAAGTTTGAGCCCTAACTGTTTATGTTTCAGTTACCCGGAAAATCCAAACCACCATTTTTTAACCCTATTATATAATTAAGGCTTTAGACCATTTTTGGTGTGGTAGATTAAAGCTGAATGCACCCCAGAAAAGCATATTCTTAAATCTAATCCATTCTGGTGGGTGTAGCCCCATTATGAGTAGACTTTTTGATGAGGCTACTTCAGATAAGGTGTGTCCCACCTCAATCAGGACAGGACTTAACTCTGTACTGGAGTTCTTTCAAAGCAGAATGAAATCCAGTGAGAAGAAGCCACAGAAGCAAGAATTTGGAATTCAACAGAACCAGGAAGAGAATGGAGAGGCCAGAAGAGGCCACCATGTGCATTGCCATGTGACAGAGCAGACAAGAACAAGGATCACCAACAGCCAACCCTTGAACACCACAATCTTCAGGAAAAAAAATCATTGCCTTGATGACACCTTGATTTGGACTTCTTCCCAGCTTCAAACTGTGAGTGAATAAATTCCCATTCTTTAATCTGACCCATCTTATATTAGCTGGAGCTACATAGGAAACTAAAACACTTTATTTCTAGGGAAAACAGACTAAGAACGGTAGATCATCTCTGAGTACAAACAACTATCATCTTCAAAGAGATTGACCAATTCAAATCATGTCCTGATTAAGGTGTCAACACAAGTTGTCTGCCACGGTCCTGGTCTAGAGTACATTTAATATGACATGTTTCCTTCTTTCACACATCTATTTTGGTGCTATAGGAATTATCAAGGATGCCTGAATACTGCATTTACTTCCACACTACAGTAGAAATAAATAGAAGTATTGATTTGCATGTTTCTTCTACTTAGCGAGGTCCTGAAATATAATAAAATGGCTCCAAAGATGTTGGGCAAGATAATGCAATACAGCTATATGAATAATTGCATTGTATTTAACACATTCCTAAATAGCAGTATGTGATACTTTTGTTTTAAAAGCCATCATATAAATGCTTTAATAGCACAAATAGCACCAAAATGTACCAAGTACTTTACATATATAAGGTCATGGTCAAGGCCTTTGGGAAAAAACACTTTATCTTTCATGTATGAGTCCTTCTGAATTTTAGATTGAGCAGTTTGCCAAAAGTTCTACTCTACATTGACTAGAACTGGGTGGGTGGTGTTATTATTTGGTAAGAGGTATGTTTTTTTTTCTTTGGGATAGGGTGCATGGGCTGGGAATTGAACCCAGGCCTCCCGCATGGCAGGCGAGTTTTCCAGATAAGAGGTGTGTTTTTATTTCAAGATGGGGTAGGTTTTCCATTTGAATTATTGCTTGGTTTTCTTCACATACAATTCCATTTTGAGCCAGCTTTGCATGCAAATTGCCTTATTTAGTACCCAAAGATCAGGGTCTACGGTTTGTGTGCTTTCTCCATTTCCTCAATTGTATTGACTTATCTTCATAAAGCCATTTCGTGACTCTCAACTTTCTTTTCTTCCTATTAGTCATTTTGCTTTTTCATATCTATAGTGTTAGATTGCCATTGTGCCACATTTGAAACATGCTGCTTTCATTTCTCCAGGTATCATCCACAGTCCAAGAACTGATATATTTAGAAAATTGATTTCCACTGTTAACCCGCATTCTTTACTGTGAATCTTCTGCAATCTGAGTTTTTCTGCCCTATAGTCAGAATACAGTGATGAATCTGAAAAGATGCTTCTAGGATAAGAATTGTTTGTCTCATTGATCCTCTCTGGAAAGTATTCTCGCTCAGTAGCCTAGTTGCACAAATACACACTTTGTTCAGACAATCTCACACAGCACACTCCTGCTCACATAATGAGATTATAGAGTGGATAACAAAGTTTCATCTTTGCACGGCCCCTGTAGTTGACTTTGAATCATGTTTGATGTTTATACAAAATCATATGTACCTTTTATTGTCTTTCTTCTTAATAACTCAAAATAATTCTGCTATATTATCTTATGGGTCTTGTCCTTTAAGCCTTGAGGAGTGAGTGAGGAGTGGAGAGAGAGAGAGAGCTGTAGATATATGGATACAGATATAGATTTGGATCTGGGACAGTCTACCTCAACTGAAAAATTGTGCTCATTTCTCTTTCACGTTTCCCTTCTGTTTAAGTCATCCAGCAAGATGATTTTGCTAAGAGGTCCCTAAAATTTGTCAAATGATCCAACAGAATATCCTTTTGAGTCCCCAGTATAGGACGGCGCATGGAGATAGGACAGTGCTAGATGCTGCATGAAGCCTTTCACAGGCATGTCTCAGCTGGGGGATGGCACAAGGGCAGCGCTGGAGTCCAGCCCCACTGTCACCACTATGACGCAAGTGTTAAAGGATCAAGTGTACATGTTCTGAAGGCACGGATGATGCATCTTGGAGGGTATCCATTGACCTGTACCCTCTCTTCAACATCTCTAAGTAATCAAGTTAAGGAAGATTCTAGAATCTTCTGAAGAAAATTAAGTCAGAAAAGAATCACTCAAATTCTCCATTCTCCAAATAGCAGGAATAGATGAAGGCCCAGACTTTAGCGTCTGTGCCAAGAAAATGCAACAAAATTCATATCTTTATCATCAGAGTTGGTCTTTCTGGGAATTATAATCCAACTAAGTTATTTACTATCTCTGTGACCTTGGGTGATTGACTTCACCTTGTAGGACTGGTTTCCACATAGGGTTGCTATAAGGCCTTAATGAGGCAGTGCTTATGGCATGCTCAGAGGGAGAGCTTGGTGAATGAGTATTATTACTGTTGGTCCTGCTTAAAGCAATGACGGTGGTCTGACAACTTCTACATGGGCAGGGGGATTGTGTGTTTGTGCCTAGGAGCTGTAAATTCTGGAAGGACAATGGGCTTTTTAAACCTTGTCAAAAACAATCTAGAGTGGTTCAGTGGTAGAATGCTCGCTTTCCATGTGGGAGACCCGGTTTCAATGCTCGGACCATGCACTGCCCTCATCCCCACCCCACCACCCCCCTCCCCCCCAAAAAAACAATCTGGAAGCTCTTGGTGCTTTGCCTGGCAGGACAGAGGGTTGAGCCATGAAACCTGGTGGAAATCCAGTAGGTAAAGCTGAAGATGGAGAAGGAGTAGCTGGAGGGATCTTCTGACAAGAGAAAGACAATGCAAAGCAGGAATGAGTAGCAGCATAAGAGAAGATTTCGTCTTGACTGTCTGATGACATCTCTGCTTATGTACTGGTCCCTTCGAGCTTGTCAGTGATGCACAGGTTTCCGGGACTATGATCTTTATCAGGCTGTTTCAGTGAAACTCAGGCCCTTTCCCTGCACTGTTTGGTCCAGAGAAGGAAGGGGGCACCTTTATCAGCATGGGGCTTCATGTGGTAGAGGCTCAGAGGATGAGTGGAAGCTTCTACCCAAGTATGAAGTAGCATGCTGCAAATACAACACTGTCAAGGGTGATTAAATGAGGCCAATCAGCCTACTCATGGTTGGCATGTATCTGTACAGTAGTCCTTACGAAGGAGCAGATACTGCTGTGTACCTCCAGCAAACAGGGGACTGAGGACAGCTACGTTAGACCGCTGGCCTCTGGGGCTGCAGTTAGCCCTCTAGAGAGCTGGCTCTGGCTGAAGTCATGGCAGGTCCATCTTCTGTTCCCGCCCCCCGTAGCCACTACTGCCTCTCCTTGGAGTAAAGCTTGCAATTTTTATTTGACTAACTCTAAGAAAAGTAATTGTTCAGGAGCCAATAAAAGAAGAAAAGCCAACTCAAGAGGATGGTAAATATTGAAATGCAAAACATATTTAGAACTTTCAAGCCTTGTAATGTGCTAGCAAAACATCTCTTGTGGCTTTCCAAATTAAGGAAGATGCACAGAGGCCATAAAATACGGTATCTTGCAGTCCACTTGTACTTGGAAAGCACAAAGCTTTTATTAGCCAAGTTTCATTAGTCAAGAAGCAGAAGCTTCATGTCATTGAACTTAAATGTTAAGAACAAAGTATTTTAACTTCAAATTGTCATTCCAGAAAGAATTTTGAGTACTCTTTTCTAAAAAAATTGGCAGTTGTCATTTAATATATGATGTGATCTAAAAGCATATTATTTTTTAATGTTACCGAGGAGATTTCATCAGCTTCATGACATTCTTAATCTTTGGTATAATTGTCTAAATTGATAGAACATCTTTTATTAAACTGATTGAGGCACATCCTGCCCTTTCATAAGTCAAGTAAACAGGTGTGATTATTCAAGGCTTTGAGCTCTCATTTCCTTTGTCTCACCTTTTTTTTCCCTCTTAAAACTCTCTGATAATGATAAAAGTGACATTGTTTTAAAAGATAAGAAGAACCAAAATAATTTTTTCTCTGACCTTTATAGTTTCCAGAGCAAGCAGCTTCTGTTAGCAAAATAGTTCCAGCTCTTTCTTACAGAGGCTATCTGGCATCGTTCCACAAGAAGAAATATATGTGTGTGTATTGTTCTTGTTGTGGAAAGTTATTAAGCCTCCGTCTTTGAACAGACAACTTAACCAAAATTGGATTGGGGAGTATTTTATGAAGGAGGAAAATTTGAATGAAAGAACTGAAAGGATTGAAAAGATTTTACATATGACACTTCTGAAGGTGCTAATGTAGTTTTATAACTTTGACTGCACTTTATTAAAACAAACAAGGTAGGTTTACTTAAGAGTTCACTGATAATGCTTGGTGCCATTTCAAGAAAATGGCACAGTGGCACAGCTAAAGTTTAACAACATTTAGTTAAATGTGAATTTTGTGAAAGAGAATTATTGGGAAAGAAAGAAGAGAGGAATGGCATACATTTAAAAATTCCCACAATACAATAATACCTAAAAATCTGCATGAATCATGCTCACACCTCTGATACTGGCTATAGCTTAAATTGAGGCACTCAGATTCAGTTGTCATCTCGTCCAACCCTGAAACTGTGTGTTTTCATTAAAAACATTACCAGCGTCAGTTCAGGTAGGTAGCGTGCTGTCAAAGGCACACCCAGGCTTACTCTTTTTTCTTGTTTCTTGGGCTTTAAACCAAACAAGTATGATCTATGTATACTTGCTGGTTTTGTTGTCTGTGACAATATGCCCCGTCACAGGAAAGACAGATTAAATGGCTGTGAAGACAAATTTATGATAAAAACCTCTTTCTTGTTACCAAAAAAGTGGGGATTGTTTTTACACCATTTTTGACACAACCAGAGGTAGAGTAGCTAGTTAAGGAAGACATTCCAAGTGTATTCAAGCCACATGAATGGAAGCATGCATTTACAAGTAACAAAATTCATTAAGGAAAATAATAGAAGAGGCAGCAATAATCATTAACTCTAGAATTCATAACTCTTCAGATTTCTCGTTCGCAATAAGCTTTGTGGTATACCACAGTTTTTTAAGAGTCTAGCAGCCTTTTTTTTTATCCTTTCCTTTAAAGGCTTTGAATGTTAGAATATGCAAATACACATAAAAGACTGGCTTTACTGACCATTTCTTTGTGTTTGGGTATATATTTCTGTATGGCATAATATTTCCACTTGCACTGGTTTCCTGGCATGAAAATGTTTATTGCGCTCATTAGCTAAGAGGGTATCGGCACTGGTCCAATGAACACAGATCTGCCTTCTGATTTCAGCCATTAAATTGCAATGGGATTCACAGGCTTAACGTGGTGGGTGTGAGAATAATAAAATGGAACTCCATCTTTAGCCCAGTTACCATGGATGCAGTTAAAGGTCATAGTGGCAGCTGCTAACTAGTTGCCTTCTGAGCTGTGTTTCTCCCCCTGCCTTGTGTTTTCAAGCACTTTCCTTTCTATAGGTCTGTCATGGAATACCTTCGCCTTCTTGGGTGCCACACCAAACTCCTTCTTATAAACAAAGGGGTCCCTCTTTTCCAGACAAACGGTACCAGACATCTCCCCTTTTATTTATGCGTTAGGAACGTGATCTAGAATCAGAAGGTAAAAGACCCTAACAAAAATGCAGAATGCTGTTCCTTCTGCATCCTGAATTACTTTCTCATTTTCTGCATAGGGCGCTACACTCCCAACCCCCCGCAAACCCTCCTCCACCCCCCCCAACCTCCCCCCATCCCCCAAAAAGTGTGTAGTAAATTCCCATCTCTGTTTAAACAGCCAATGGGTTCAGGCGCTGATGCATTCACAACGTGAAACATCAACTTCTTCATTCGGCCCAAAGACCCCGCAGTTAACTCCCTGTACTGCATGAGGTGTCAGGGTGGTTACGGCTCCGGAGCCCTGTCACCGTGGGGCTGCGGGGCTGCGGGGCTGCGGGGCTGCGGGGCTGCGGGGCTGCGGGGCCCAGTCGCTGCCGCTCCACTACTTTTCGTCCCACATGCTTCTCGAAGGAAAGGATTTGAACAATGTTCCATTTTCAAAGAGGAGTCGGGGGGAGGAGGTGCTGAGGCGGGGCGTGGAAATAAAGTGCACGATAAGGAAACCTGAAAACTCCACAAAATATTTCCTGATGTCAACATTTCATTTCAACAGATGCAAAAATTCCTTTTCATTTCCAGACGAAGATACTATGACCCTCTCCTTGGGCGACCGAGCTATATGTCACGTTTTGAAATATTTAGGGAATATGTACCTTCAAAAAAAAAATCCACTTTGGGAAAGTTTATTGTTTTTGTTCTGTTTAGCTATAAGCCCTAACTCCGTGTGGCTACATAATCCAGAACACAAAGAAATACACACACACACACACACACAAAAATTCTTGTGCCCCTCTGTTTTAAACATACATTTATATAACTTGTCGTTTCATAAAAATAAATTAAGTATTATATGAGCCAAATGTTTCAATTCCACACAGGAGCAGTTTCTGGGACTCCTTGGCAGACCGCCACTATATTCATTTTTATTTCAAACACAATGTGAAGTCTTTAATTTTAATATACTTTGTAACTATAATGGTTATAAGGCATATACTGTACTGATTCATCCTTAGCCTTTCCTTATTCTGCGGAGATTTCTAAGGAACAGAAAGATGCATCGATTTCACATATCTTTCCTACTTTCAAATCCTGGGAAAGAGTGGGGGGTGGGGGGTCGGGGTGGCGCTGGTGGGGCCTGGAACGGGGCAGGCTGGATCAAATCCACGCGATCATGGGGAGCGACGGCACGTCCCTGCCCCGCGCTTTGGTCGGAAAGGGCCACTGGTCAACGCTCTGTGAGTCTCCCGGGGACTGCCCCCGCCATGGCAGAGTGTTGTAGGACCCATGTTCCCGCAACTCCTTTGTTCTTTGAAAGTCCACCAGTAAACAGAGTTCCAAACAGGGACAAGAGCACCAGGAGAGTTGGGGCTGCTTTAATGCACGATGCCTGCAAAAAAGAGAGAGAGAGAGAGAGAGAGAGAGAGAGAGAGAGAGAGAGAGAGAGAGAGAGTCTGATGCCCAGTTAAGAGGGAACAGGGTGGCAACAACAAATACAGACTTAAATCTATTATGCCCCAGAGATAGCCCAGGGGTTGCAGAGTGACTTCAGTGGCAGAGTGGTATTTCTTCATTAAGGGGGTGGGTGGATGAGGATGGAGAGAGAAGTAATTTTCACAAGCCATACTTCTGTATTATTGGGAACACCAGAATAACACACTTTGAGCTATCACAGAGACTTCAGCCCTACTCGTCCCCTGCCACGCTTCTAATCAGAGAATTTCTTCCTGTGCCTTGTTTACTGTTGATATTTTCTGGCTGATTGGAGAGGAATGACATTTTGACAATTTACTGTAGCAGTAAGCACTGTACAAACAAAAGGTGCTGATGAAAACTGGAACCCATTATTATGTAAATGATGGCTGAGTAACACAGATTCCATCTCCCAGTCACCATCATTGAGACCAGTTTTACTCAATGATAATAATTTTCATGATTGCAGACTTCAGAATGATCAGAAATATGCTTTAGCTGTTGCATTTATCTACGGCTGGTACTTGACCCTTAATTAAATTCTGAAACTTTTTTATATAATAAAGTAAAATACAGCTGACACTTCTGTTCAAACAAAGGCTCAAACACAGAGCTACCAAATAAAATAAAGGTATTTCAGACTTACCTTGCTGTATTTATAGTAAACATGGATTGTACAGTGCATTTTGAATGCAAGCTTAAAGTTTAAAATGCAGATGTGTGCTTCCAAGTAATTTTAATTCTGTACTTCAGCGCCGCTTTTCTTAAACGTTACTAAATCTTTGCAAGTTCATCTTGTACACGTCATAATAAAAAAATCTGCCTGAAAGACATTTAAATGTGCTCTGAAAATAAGTTTTCTGGACTCTTTATATCTTCCATCTTAATATGTAAATTTTTCAACATGCATCGTCAAAACTATGTCACTTCTTCAGACCCACACTCCTTGGTCAGCTCAGGAATATTTTCATCATACATTTGTTCTTATCTTAAAAATCGAGAGCCAAGGCAAATTTTGAAACAGTGCTTTGGCTCTAATGAAAAATTGATTGGCTAAAACAGATGTCAAACTGCAAATACAGAGTAAAGGGAGTATGCAGATATCAGCTGTTTTTCTAAGACTGGCTGACACTGGAAGTGATTTTTTGTCTAATGTGCTCTTTTCCTCTTCACCTCCTCTAATTCTCCAGAGCATTTATTTACCTTGGAGTTTCCTCACCATTTCTGGGCAGGAAAATGATCTTCATTTCAAATATGTTAATAAATAAAAGTCAGCTTAAAGGGGGCCATTGTTCATGTCCGTTTTCAATATTTCCTTAGATATAACCCTTTCTAACCAGGCAGCTCTCAAAGCCAATGAGCTAAGAAGGTAATTACTTAAGTGGATTTCATGAAGAGTAGAAAGATGATTGTGCCACATTAAATAACAATTGTGTCCTTAATGATGTGTTGGGCTATAACACAAACATCCTTCCACCATCGCAGCTGCCGCAGTCTACCTTTCTAAGGACTCCGGCGACGGCCAGTCCCCCGCGACCACGTCAGCCTGCAGAGTCTATGTAAACGCTAAGGGAGCTGGTATATTTTTCTAAACTTCGGTGACTGCAGCTGCGTGGTCCTTGATAAATTGGCTATGAGTTGCTGAAGGATTTCCTAAGATTATAAACTCTATAGCTTTGTAACCTTAAAAGAAGAAAGAAGGAGAGAAGAAAGTGAGTGAGCAAGAGAATGAAAGAAAGAAGGTAAGAAAGATGGAGAGGAAGGAAGGAAGGGAGGGGGGGAGGGATGGAGGGTGGGAGCAGGGAGGTAGGAGGAAGGGAAGGAGGGAGGGAGGGAGGGAGGGAAGAAGGAAGGAAGGAAGGAAGGAAGGAAGGAAGGAAGGAAGGAAGGAAGGAAGGAAGGAAGGAAGGAAGGAAGGAAGGAAGGAAGGAAGGAAGGAAGGAAGGAAGGAAGGAAGGAAAGAAGTGGAGTACTTGACTTGAGAAAGAAGACTGGAATTTAGAGTACAGTCTCTTTAGAGGTTTCTTTCTTTGCTAAGTGTTAAGGCCAGATGTACATGAAACCCAGCAAAACAGTCACAAAAAGTGTGAGAAAGTATATGTAGAGCAAATTCATTATTAAAAAGAGGATTTTAAGAATAGATTGAATAAAAATGTATTTTGGTTTAGCCATCTCTGTTGAATAGAAGCAGGAAATGATATTATAGTATATTGGATTTTATTCCTCTAAATTTACAGTTCTCTGAGCATCTCCCTCTCCACCCTACCTTGGGTAGACACCCAAGAAGAGGCACTGGAATAAATTTATCCAATATCTGAATTAAGATTCGCATTGTCTGCTACCTACCCTTAGAGGTAAAATTGAGAGATAGAATAGCATGAAAAGGATAATTAGCCCATGGCTATAAATTCCTTTGGCCACTCTTGGATGCTATTGCAATGATTATTCCCTATAGCCCATAAGAGCATCTCTTTGTAGACATGCATGTTGACTCTTTAGAAATTCATTTATTCCTGATGCTTACATGAAAAATATGACTTTGAATGCCATGATTCAAACAAAAAGCACAAAATGCAATAAATGTCAACATGTAAAAACATTAAGGAAATATTTTGCACTAAATCCTCAGCATTCGATGAGCATTGTACCCAGTTGATAGAACAGAGACACAAGTTACCTAAAATCAGAAAACTCATTCCATGTTAAATATATTATAGGGATTTGAAATGAACACATTTCTTACCTCTTACCTTTTTCATTTTGTTTTGTTCTCCATGGAATGGAGAAATTAGGATAAAAGTAGATGTCTGAAATGGAACCTCATGTATTATAGGAAAACCATGGTCTGGAATGTGTATTGAAAGATACCGTGTTATGACTTTGAAAATAATGACCACATTCAAATCCGGTAAACCTGAGTTAAGCTCCATGCCATACCAAGCACCCAGCTTCTTCTCAATGTGAGAAGAAAGAGGAGGGTAGGGAAGAGAGTGGGAGTCTACCTCAAGTTCAGACCCCTGTCCCTGGAACCATGCCAGGCATTCCCTTTCCGATGCTCTCGTCCTGTTCCCAGCAGTCGTGCGAAATAGGTATGGCCTCACCCAAAGCCCGATTCTAAGGGACTCCAAGGCAAGAATTGTTTCCTGCATGGATGTGGTTCGGCGAGTGAAACAGAGCTGTGGACCACAAAATCCAGGCCCAGCCCTGGCTGTGAATTTCAACCAAGGCTGCAGGCGGCTCAAGCAGAAAGCAACACAGTAATGTGGACGCGACGCAGGCCCCATCTCATTTTTACTGTCCTTTCTATACCTAATATGAGTCGCTCAGTGGACTATAAGAGCAGCTCATGCTCGAAAGGAAGGAGCCTCATCAGTCAGCAAGTGTTTTGTACTTCCCCAAAGCTATGATAAATTACTTTCATGCCCATTTATCAGACAGAGGGAATAAAATGTTCAAAATCAAAATACTAACCTCAAGCTACGATAAATGAGTGATATAGCTGGAAGTGACCAATTCCAATGGGGAGAGTGGGCATGTACCCCTTCTCCTCATTATGTCTTATTCTTAGATATGCTTCATAATATTTCCTCCTGGCTCTTGATCTTTTTAAAAAAACAAAAAACACGTTTTTTATTGTAAAATATATATCCAGAAAAAAAGCAATGCATTTCAAAGTACATTTCAACAAGTAGTTATGGAACAGATTTCAAAATTTGTTATGGGTTGCAGTTCCACAATTTCTGCTTTTTTCCTTCTAGCTGGTCCAAGACTCTGGAGACTAAAAGAAATATCAGTATAATGATTCAGCAGTCCTAGTTATTTGTTAAATCCTATCTTCTCTGTCATAACTCCTCCTTCTCCTTTGATCCTTCTCCCAATCTCTAGGGATATTTAGGCCATGCTTGTTCTGATTTTTTTCATGTTGGAAAGGGGTGTTGACAGTATCAGATGATATTCTTGGAGAAGCTGGCCCCTCTAGGTTTCAGAACTTTCCTGGCCTAGGAACCATCTGGAGGTTGAAGGTTTCTGGGAAGTAAACATACACATGAAACTTTTGTTGAATCCCAGATGGAGCCCTAGGTGTTCTCTAGGGTTAACAGGAATGGTGATGGTTGGGGGTTGACAGTCCTTGGCAGTTAGCAATACGTAGCTGAAGCTTGCATAAGAGTAACTCTCAGAATAGCCTCTCAACTCTATTTGAACTCTCTTAGTCACAGATAACTTATTTTGCTACACTTCTTTCCCCCCTCGTGGTCAGGAAGGCGTTGGCAATCCCAGGCACCAGGGAGACTCTCACCCCGGAACGTCAACCCCACGTCGGGTTGCTGGCTCTTACTCTTTTAAGTCTTTCTCAGGTGGGAGGAACGATGACTGGTGCACGACACACAAATTGGACAAAAATATCTTGAACTCACTTTTTTTTCTTTAAAGAGAGCATCCTTTTGAATAATAACAGCTAATTATTTACAGCTCATTATATACCATGTCCTGTTCCAATATTAGGGATATTAAGTTCTCAAAACAACTCTGTGAATTAGGTACTATTTATTTATCACCATTTTACAGATGAGAAAATTGAACTACCAAGATTAAGCAGTTTGCTGGCGGCCACACTGAAGGCAGCACTCCCAGGTCTTCTTACCTCCCAGATCATCGACGTCAGACCCTGGGTGGCAGGGAAGTAAGAAACTGTGATTAAAATCGGTGTATGGCTGAGAAATTTTTTCTTTTTAAAAAAGATCTTATTTGACCTTTTTTTGTTATAATGCATGTTCAGAATTCAAATTAATGTCCACAAAACTTGCCCTATATGATCAGAAAGATTAAGAATAAAACAGACTCATTCCCAGTGACATCTATGCTAATCCATACCACGTTTAACGTATTTCTGTGTTGTAGCTAAATTTATTATCCAGCTTTTTTTAGGCCAACAAACCAATTCATTTGAAAGATACTTGCAAAAAAAATTGTATTCTCAAAGTTCTTCAGGAAAAGACATAACAAGATTACAGTAAAATATCAAAGAAAGGTATAAAAAATTGGGGGACGAAGTGATAAATTACAGTACTTGCTCGAAACATTGGAGAAAGTACTTTTCCATCTCTAAAGGAATTTCTGAATTTCTCTTCTGGTGCTCTGTTTTTGCAGTTAGCATTGGTAGATGGCCCAGTTTTCCGTCTCAGTTTTCAGAACATGTAACAACATCCTTCCTCCTTCAACACCAGTGAAGAACAAAAGTCCGCTCTTGTCCCTTTCCCTGCAGAAGGACGCACGGTGGAGAACATTCCCTGCCTACAGTAATTGGCATAGATAGTAGCTTCAGCAGTGTGCTCTACAGCTCACCATGGTGTTGAAAACCATCTGAATTGCAGCCCCGAGACTGTTGTGTATATGACTGATATAAGTAGTAGGTACTTATTTTTAGTATCTATTTACTGAGCTGCCACTATGTGGCCAACTTCATGTATGACTCAAACTGCACTCCGTGTCTCTCCAGGGCCCACGCATGGAAATGCCCAACGCAGCCCCTCTTCCCTGAACACTAGCTGGCTGATGGCTCCCCGAAGGTTAAGGTGAAGGTGAGCCTCTTCAAAACACACATGAGACCCCCGGGCTTGACTTGCTTAAACCATCTCAAAGCCACGTCATCTCTGCCACATGGTGCTTTCTGGTTGGCTTCCCAGGAAGCAAACCCTGTGCAGGAAGGGAAGCTGGGACATAGCACAAAGAGAAGCTGGGCTGTCCTGCTTTCTCAACAAAGTCCAGCTGACTTCACAGGAGCTCTGGAGCTGGAACAGCCCTTCAAAGGTGTACCAGGTTGGAGCAAGGGGGTCAGGCTAATATCCTTTACTTCAGCCAGTCACTGGTATGATCTGCCTCTGGGCAGAGTCATGGCCTTGGGCAAGGCAGCTCTCATCAGCAAAGAACACGTTCAGCACAGATTGGCAATTGAGAGATGCCTGCTACCACCATGCCCAGGAGCTGGTAGAGTAAGATTTTTAGTCTTATAGGAGATGTGTTCATTATATTCTCCAGGTTTTATGTTTCTTGGCCATCCATAGTATTAAAGGGTAAGCAAATGGATCCAGAGCATTACCATGTCTCAGAGTAGGACAAGATCTGGGTTCATGTCTACTCTGTGCAGGATTCACTCCTATGATACCTCAAACTGTGGGTTCTCTGGTTTCTATTTGGATTTCTCCAAGGCCAGGAAGCTCACAGTTGTGCATCTCTAGTTATTGCATGTGTTTTCCTTATTGAAACAAAATCTCCAGATTATAAATTGTTCTATGATGATCATTTCAGGTACTGACAAATGGTTGGAGTGTACTTGAAATTGGGAAAGAGTAGTACGTTTGTGAAAATTAATTTGGACCCAGAACTGAAACAATGGTGTAGCTATGGATGCACTGCATTGGACTTCTTCTGAAAGCTCTTCTGCACAGACGAGCCAGGGTCGTCTTTCTTAAAATTATCAGATTACTTCTCTTTGGTGCTCAAAACCCTCTCATGACTTTGCATACTTGGAATGAAGCCCATGTCCCTCCCCTGGCCATCTGAACACTCACCACTGGTCAGCCCTCACCTCCTCCCATTCTCCCCTCCTCAGTCATTTTGCCACAACCACAGCAGCCTCTTTGCTGTTCTTTCAACACGCCAGCTCATTCTGTCCCCAGGCTTTCGCCTGCTGTGATGTCTTCCCCCACACTTTCCCAGGACTCCATGGAAAGTGCCACTCTGGGGCTTCCCTGACACCCTGGCTAAAATTTACTCCCCACCCCCTTGACTCCCTCATTCTGCTTACTCTCTCTTCATAACCCTGACCCATTCCAGGTAAGGAATTGATAAAGATGCATTTGCATATACAAACTTACATGTATACTTATGCATGTGTATACACATACTTATGTGTATGTATGTATCTATATATTAAACTGTCACCACTGTATCGCTGAGCTCCTGTACAGTTCCTGGCACCTCATAGCACTCAATATATATTTGCTGGTTGATCACATGTTTGAATCAATGAACAAATAGAAGCTTGCTAAATGGATAGATAAGTTAGTTTGTAAGCCTCTGGAATTTTCAGGAATGGGAGGGGGATATATATTAACTAAAAGAAAATAATACAAAAACTAGAAATAAAAACGTTTATCCTCCTGGGTTATAATCAAGAAAAAGAGATTTTATTTGGCAAATCAGTCATAGACACCATATTGTAAGCTGTCTGCAGACAGGCGCCATGTTCCATTCTTGTTTTATCCCCCAAAGTCCCTAGCAGGATGCCTTGAATATAACAGGTCCCCATTAAATGTTCATTGAATTTGATTGATGTAGCAGATCAGCACACCTCATGATGAAGGTCTGAGGCACTTCCATGGAAGCAGAAGGCTAGCATGTTTCAAGGAGCATTACATTTTGTCTTGATCATTTTTAATAGTGTTAGACCAGTGCACCAATTTTCCTCAATATACTTGTAAATACAGGGTTAGGGAGAAACATCAATATTGCATTGCTAGGCAAGAGAATTTACTAACTTCCATAGGAATGAAAGACCCATTCAGTGGGCTCAGAAAGACTAGTTCATCAACAACATTTATGGGCAGACCATGTGTTGGTGCCCACAGTGGGCAGAGCTACAGTTCTTAAGGATCCAAAGGAATGCTCAGGACACACTGGGCTGTGGGCGGGACTGCCCACTCAGCCTCTCACACATGGGGGATGTGGGGAAGTTGGCTGTGTTCCTTTATTTTAGTTTGGTAAACCAGCCACTCTACCTCCTTATGAGAAATTGGTACAGCATGTCTGGAAGCAAATAAATGAGTCACCCGGATTTCCCCTTCTCAGATAAACGGGAAAGCGTGAGAAGTGAGTTTCAGCACAGTTTGGCATCCTTTACTCTACACTTTTGGAAAATGTTACTGTGAGAATCAGCTAAATAATGAACAAGAGTCTACCTTAACAGAGATATGTTATACCATCATAAGGATTAGAATACACAATTCTTTTTTAAATAATTGGCTCTCTTGTTTTTGTTATTATAAAAGCACATGTTCTTTTTTAAAAAGTTAGATAATGCACATATGCAAATAAAATGTAAATAAAAACACCTGTAATCCCACCATGTGGAATTCAGGACATATTCATCTTTCTGTAAGGAAGCTACAAATATGTTTTTTTTCTCTGTATAAGATAGTTCATTTCTATTAACTAATTAATACCAAAGAGTTAAACATTAGAGAATTCTACAGTTCTATGCCATGCTAGAAAGAAGAGTGGTCAATCTACTCGGCATTTCTATTTATTCTTTGGTTCATCATCACAATGAACAGTTTTTCAGTACCTACAATGCTCCAAAAAATATGCTACAAGCTCTTGATACAAAATGAAAGACATTGCGTTTCAAAGCAAGAGCAAGAAAAGGAAAGAATTGTAGTCCCGTGAATTATAACTTAGTGAGTAGGAGCATCTAGCTTAGCCAGAGACCAAGATTTTTCCAAGGACATGACAGATGAACTTACTACTAATGAGTAGGAGTCAGGTAAAAAACTTCATGGGAGGGGACCAATATGTACAAAGATATGGCATGGCAAGTAAATATTATGCACTTGAGAAACAGCCAGAAGATCAGAAATGCCGGAGCACAGGAAGTAGGAAATGAAGCGGTGGAGGCAAACAGGAGACAGACTTTGCCTGGAGTGTCACTGGGAGGCACTCAGGAATCTGACGAGCCGTATTGGCATTGATTAAAGCTACTGTGGGTACAGTGTAAAGGATGGATTAGGGAGACTAACAGCCTGGAGATCACGGAAGGAGGTAGAGAAGACCCAACGGTAGGCACCTTCGCAGAACAGAAGTAGACATGCTGCGAGCTCAGCAACAGCGACTAGCAAGGGAAAGGAAGGCACGAGGACCAGAGTGGGAAGCCTAGAGGTGGGTCCCATCAGGTTCCAAGGAGGTGGGTGAGGTAACACGGCAGTTGTTAGGGACTTAGCGGACAAGGGTCAGCCTTCTGGGGAAAAGGACTGACGCGATTTGGGGGTGATTGAGCACCTGGCTCAATGGGGGACCAGGATGCAAATCAAAGAAAGGAAGTCAGAATCTGGTTACATGAACTAAGCTCTAAAATAGGAATCAGGAAAAAGTTGGGACTTGATGGCTATGCCGGTGTTTGAGGCACAACCCAGATAAACTGGACACCAGGCACGTGGGAGCAAAACTCTCCTTCCCATCCTTGACTCCCCTGTCAAAGTGTCTACCTTCAGAAAACGACTGAATATATGCATGCTGTTTCCCCAAGTTTTTCCATATTTCACGGTCAACTAATTCCATCACAGGAATGCTATCCCCTGCCCTCCCCCGCCCTACCGCACACCATTAAAGCTACTTTCTCCTCTTCCCTGTTACTGCCCAATCTTCCCTGGATTTCTTGGGAACCTTTATCTTTTTTCCTATTATGTCTCATTCTTTGTTCCATTTATGTTCCATACAAGTCTTCCTACTATTTTCCTCCAAAGAGACCTCCTGTGATATGTCTGTAATGAAGAGTTGGAGGTGGAGAAAAATATAAGTTAGGAAGGGTAATTAGATGTATTGCAATTAGCAGTCTCCATAGGAAACTATTTTGATCTACTACCTCATCTTTTAAAATTAAACTTACATATCCTCAAGCATCAGCATTTTAGATCAAACTTGAAAAATAATTTCTGAGATAATTTTATCACCTTACAACTTTTCTACTTGATTTAATTTACTAATATGGCAGTAGCACTGCTTTTAACATATTTTCTTAGAGTACAAAACATGTCAACCATAGACTTGCAGTGGTTTAAACAGACTTTTTATGAGTTAGATGTAGAACATAATCACTATTACATAATCACTATTTGTAATAAATTCCTGTGGGAAACTCTATCCTCAGTTCTCAAACAATGTATTTAAAATTAACATTTAGAAGCTACCCATTAATAATTTGAGGCTTCCTGAATTGAAGACAGATATGTAAATACATCTAGATTGAACTGTAGATTAAGATGTAATTGTGTTAGAGCTAAAGATAAAGTTCCATAACAGGGGAAATTAGCATATTTGTGCATTATCCATATGTTTAATATCAGTTGCAAAAATCTAATAATTAGTTGAAGAAAACCTTATGTTTCCATCAGAGAAAATTCTATATGAACATTGATTACTGAACTTAGTTTCTTGGTATAAAAGTTAAAATCTATCAAAGTCAAACAAGCTTGGGAATTCCAAACATTGCTTCATTTGCTGTTGCCCATCTGTCAACGGTGGAATATCTTTACACTAAACCAAATCTTACAGACAAATAAAAATTAGAAGAAAGGATAATTAATCAATTTGCAAACTCGTTTTTACTCACGGTGTAAATATTACAAGCAGGAACTTAGAAAAACATGTTCCAAAATATATTCTGATTAGGGTCCCATAAAATGTTAACAGTTGTTCTATTAAAAAAAAAAAAAGAAAGAAAGCAGTCTGGTAAGTTTGAGCAAGTTGAGTTAATCACGTTTAAACAGGTTTCATTTCTCTAGAACTTCTTAGGGATTTTAATGCGCTAATATTATCACGAATTCCCAGAGAGGGGTGTTATTTCTCAAACATATTTGTTCTTCAGCAATTGGTGGAGCAGCTGTCACCCACATGTTGGGAAGCTAACACGGAGAATGAAGACCCTTCAAGACAGGTGAAAATCCTGGTTGGTTCAAATAGCACCATGGACCTGAAATGGGCGTCAGGGTGTGAAAGTGCCCAGCAGTGATTTGCCACAGCTTTCTAACAAATTTAACAGCTGAGGGAGAACTGGACAGAGCTGGCAGTCATTATTTCCATGCCTTTCCTGCAAATTTAAGAAAAGCGACATGCCTTGCTCCTCAGAGGATGGGAGAGAACAGATCACGGGTCTCTCTGGAATCAGATGGAGCCACCTCTACTCAACTAATCTACTGAGAAACCCCGGCTTACTCTCTACCAACTGAGCAGCACACATTAATGTTTTTGTGTTCCTGGATATCTTGCTGGCATGGGTCAATTCAGCCACAATTGAAAATTTTCCCTTAGACATTTAATGTAAACTGCCACAGAGATTGGCCTTTATCTCTCAAAGCTAGACTCTTATCACTCCATAATGACTGCGGTTTACGTTTCGAATCAATATTTAATTCATTTACGCTAACCCCCAAAGCTGGATGTGCTGTCAGAGTTTGGCAAGGAGACCCTAAATTTATGTTTTAATTACTTGGCCATTTCATCAAAAGGCAGACACGGTGTCTGTGGTTTAGAACTTTGAAATGAACCCTATATGAACGGGAAAAAATGCTGGACACATAGAGCCTATTCACGAATGTGTTTATGGTTTCTCTACCTGTGAAAAGAGAAAATTTTGTGAAGGTGTATTATGGGGAAAATGTACACAGATTTCTTGTTCATCAAATTAAGCCAGTACATATTTTCTTCAGCAGAACATGAACTTGGAATGCGGATCCTTGAAGGAGGGGGGGTGGGGAGGACTTTGCTGTGCGCAACTTTTCTAAATTGCTGAATGAAAAGGCATCATGGGAAAGAAAAATTACAGAGAAAATTTAGTAATGATTTTTTTTTCAAGTGTGTAGACTAAAGCACTATGAATCAAAAAGGCACTGCTTGTAGGGAAGGAAAGCACAAACCGTTGCTAATGAGGACATACTGTGCTTTACAGTAATGATTCAGTGAAATCAGTGAGATTATTTTTAATCGACCTAAGCCTTGATGTCTTATTACCAAGCTGGAAAATGGAGGCTGGCCATGGCTTTGGGTCTCATTGGTTGAGCCTTTGGATGGTCAGTGCCCGGGAAACGTGGATTAGTCTAACCTGGTCATATCGCCAGCCTACTGCACAATTCTCGGTACAGATGTTGCAAGGAAAGTAGAAGGTCATTAATGGTTTCATTCCTTTTATTCTAGGCCCAGAGCCCATCCTTATGATGCACTCTGCTCTGAGAGGGCTAGAAAACCAGTATCTTTCATAGTAATGACTTCCAGTTTACAGCCTTCATTTGTTATATTTCCTCAATAGCTGTTGTGTTGAGATTAACTGCATAAATGGTCTGCAGCTGTCTGTTATGAATTAAGGGAGTTTAATCAAAGTATTTCTAATGTACAGCATAATGATAATACATGGGGGAAGTACTATTTAAGAGATAATGATGGCTTCAGAAGATCACTGTTGTAATGTTTAGTGCATATGCCTTCAGCATTGAATTTGTTGTTGTTCTGAATATGCTTAATGGATCACTGAAAAGCTGCCTAATGCGGGATTGTTTGATGGGGCTGACAGAGCTGGAATTAGCCCATTGCTGTTTACTGCATACAGCCATTAAGATTAATTGCTGCCAGATAATTTTGACTGTTTTTATCTTCAGGAAAAAGTGTCACTAATGGGTTTATAAATTGGTTCACTATTACTAATAGTAAGGCCAGTGTAAGAGGATAGAATGTCAGCTAATTCTAAAGATAAAGGTAAAAAAAAATGTATAAAGTATTATATGGCTTGCTAGTTTTAAGGGATACCGTTATCTAATAACAGACACACTGATATATGATGCTCATTAATGCTATTTCCTGAGCTTTGGGTTGAACCTAATAGATGCTAATAAAGTCCTATTTGATGTCCCATTAAAAAGCTCAATCTGTTTTCTGCATTAATGCCCAGTGTTGTTTATCACATCTTTGATGACTAAAACTCAAATTCCAATCTGTTCCATAACCAAGCTCTTCCAAGCATATTTCTACCTATTTTAGTTTTTAGATATGTGAAATTCCTACAACTGAGCCAGAGAAGAATTAATAAAGCCCATGAATTTATAATTGTGATACACAGTGGAGAAGTTTACCTGTGAAGTTCACAAGTCAGGAATTTTTATATCATTTCTAGACACACTTCTAGAAACTGGGTGTTGCCATTTGAACCATTATCTATGGAAGACTGTTTGCAACTGAATATGATTTTGAACATATAAAACATCTAAAGTTCATTTGCGTTCAGGTGAAAAAATGCACATATTGAAATTTTAACAGATTTATGGGGTTAAAAAGTTTTAAGTGTATTTTCTTAAAGAAAGTCAAATGGATATTATTATTCTGAGTGACGTGATCCCAGTCGGTTATCCACAGAGCATTCAGACTCATTAGCTTGAGCAAGCAAACCCACCTTCCTGCAATGTTCTGTAGAAGTTAATGTATCAATTCTGAATTTTTCTCATTTACCACATTTTATCATAAAGTTCCTCGTGCATTGAGCTTCAGATGTATTCTTTATTTCTAAGAGTGTAAAAAGCAAAGTGAAAAAGAAAACAGCTATGAACCAGACAAACAGACAGGAAATATTTAACCACGTAGAAGAAGCCAATAATTCATGAGGAACGAAGTAGTTCTTTCCTCAAGAATGGACAGTGTACATTATGAAGTGTTTTCTTTGTGTAGTCAGAAACATGGTTACATTTTTCAACTACTTTTTTTATATTATACTTAAAAGTTTAGCAATGAAAAAATATCTGAACTCTTGAAGTGAACATAAAATAATATATGACAGGTTAATTTTCTTCTTTTTTTTTTTTTGGTGGTGGTAGAGCAGAAGGGAGAAAAAGGTATCTATTTTAAGTAATAGTCTCTATGGAGGTAGGTTAATGTAAGTTTTCAGATAGCCATTTAGTTGTCTTGCATAGTCTTGTTCTGAAGTGAGATAAGCCAAAGGTTAAATTGGGGGAAGAAATGTTTCTTTCATATTTTCAATATTTACCATGAAACTATACGCAGCCTCAAAAGACGTGGGTGGGTGGCAGTCTTGCATTCTGCAGGAGGAAGGTCCTCCCCAGGCTATCCCACTTGTGTGCTATTCATCAGGGGCACGTAAGAGACCAGGGCCACCCAAACTTCCTCCGATCTCCAGGTCAGCAGAATGGAAGTGGGAAAGAGCCAGGTTTTGCCAGTAGCATTTTAGGACGCATAGAGCTCCTTTAACATATGCTCTGCCTGATCATATATCTTACCTAAACATAAAGGCATTTTTTTCCCCTCAAGAAATTCCTAGTTTCATTGTCTATCAGTTTGCTGGTTCTAGATGCACCCTGCCCTCCTGAAGAAGGATATGTGACTTAGCTTCCTCACCGACATATGCTGCAGTACTCAGAATTGGTGAAACGTTACAAAACATCTTTGTGGTTACAGATTTGAAAAAAAAAAAAAGGCAATGCATTTTACACTTGCCTCCCCTGGTCGCCTTCAGAAACCCAAGAATGCCTCGATTTGGGCCATTTTTCCAAAAACGACAACAAAAATCCTGGTGCAAACCTGAATATTTCCTCATGTCTTAGATGCTTTACATCTTTGGTTTAAAAAATGAAAAGCAGCCCTGATTTTATTCAGTTGAGAAACCAAGAGGAAACCTAATATTTCAAGGCTGTTTCTCTTCTCCTGAAACGTAAATCGAGGCTGATCAGTTTAAAATGGTAGGAGCCAAGCGAATACAATGACGAAGGGAAAGTAAATTGTGCCCTGAAATTATGGGGTGGTGATGGGATAAAGGGGGTGGGGATGGGAAGGGGACAGCTTCCTTAACTCTTACTATTGAAAAAATGCTGCTAGATTCCACATCAAGCACTCAAGCCACAGAGCTTTAACCTGCATACATTTGTTCAACTCAGCGACAAAGAGGAAAGTTGCACCAGCAGGTACTTTAGGAGTATTCACAAGGCAGAGATTTTAACAAGGCTCCTGAAACTGCAGGCACAAAATTACTGCTGCTGGGAAGTAGCTGCATTTGCAGCATCCCCTTGACATCTGCTTCATTTCAATAATTTCCAGCCATTGAACCTCTGTCTGAATGATCAGCATTAGGAAACAGAGGCATATTTGGTTACTAATTTGAGCTTCTCTCTCTCCTCTCTCTCTCTCTCTCTCTCCTTCGAATGTTGCGCTTGTAAAGGGGATCACTTGACAACTTGGATGTCTGAACTTTCTATCCATGTGACCAGACACCACATTCTTACGATTCCAAATTTACGGACATGATGAAGGGGAACCCCAGTGGATGTCTACTTTTTCCTCTATGAACTGTTGGACTCAGCTGAGTAATGCAGGCATTTTGCTACTAATAGCTGAGTTGAGACTAAAACTTCATTTCCTCGAAGATGCTCCGAAGTCCCTCCCAGGTCAGGTAGCCCTTCAGCCTTATGGACCTGGGTCAGTAACTACTGATTTGCCCAATGCAAAGAACAAATGCTCTGAGTTCAATTTGTCATAAGATGGGATGAGTTCCTCCAACTTGCCGAGGAGGAATGGAGTGTTTTACCTGTGGGCGAGGCTTGCCTCGCTATCTATCAGCTTTGCCAATGCTTTGATAAGGGAACATCTCCGGAAAAGAGCTCGTAGGAGTGAATCAAACATACCTGCCAAGCTAGAGCTTGCAATACCTGCTGTTTGGTAGCTCCTTCCCACCCATCCATACACTGCTTTGACTCTCACTTGGCCTACTGTAGGTCATTGTGATGGGTCCATGCAGAAGCATTTGAATATTCATAGCCACCCTAATTTACTAATATATATTCACTAGCGTCAGAGATCTGTACATGTGATTCCTGAGCTTATTACAGTAACAAGTTTTCTCCAGTGCTACTGGGCATATTCTTCATGTCTGCCTTTCCAGACTGCTGACTCAATTTAAGATTACATTCCTTGGTCCTTTGCTTTTATTGCATTCGCCCTGTAAAACTCATTCCCTTCGCATTATAGGACGTCTAGGGACACGGGGCCCTCCACAACGGGGCTGAAGATGTGTTTGATGCTGTGTCTTCCTTTGATCTGTGACACTCTCTAGCATTCCGTCACGGCTATTGGGTTCAGGCTGGAGCCTTGCCACCTGCTTACGTATTAATTGTCTGGGGTTGGTTGATATTTCTCTGCATTCGGGCTGCTACCTCTGCAGCCTCCTGTGCAGCACATCACTGCGTCAGTAAGGAAAGGAATGGTATATTAAGTAGATTTTTAAATTGCCCATTGAACTCACATCATTAAATAATTCCATAAGAAATTCATAAACGGAGACAAGCACAAGGATTAAAATGCTATAAATCACGTGGGGGCAGGGGGAAGCCTACACTTCCTTGGCCCTTTGTTCTAGCCACAAAGCACCCACAGCTAGGTGTGGTTGTGCCCACGGGCTTAACAAGAAGTACCTGAAAGGAAGCATGACCCCTGAGTGCCCCCAAAAGGAAGACTATTGTAACAGCATTTGTACAGTCTTTAGGACAGTTCAAACCACGCTTGCATGGCTCAAGTTAGTTATGGATAAAACGGATAAAATTAAAGTTTATCCATTTCTTTGCTACCCCTTGACTTTCTCTTTCTTGATACTTTCCCCTCCTTACTTCCTTTCCTATCCAGCCACAAGGAAATGGTGAAGGAGCAAGACTCACCGTAAGGTGAGATAAGGTATTTTCATCTCTCGTTTACCTCTGAATGCCAAGAAAGTTCTATCTTTCCACAGCTGTTCATCGGTATCTTTCTCTATCAAAATTCTTGGTCATTCTACCCAACACCTTTGGCAGATATCATCTTCAAATTATTTTCATTATCCAAATCAGCTTCATTCTATCTGTTTATATCTGGGCGGTAAATGTCATGAAAGCAAGCTCAGTTCTGTTTCCAAGTCACTCTAGCTCAGTACAAAAAAATAATGCCTGGCTATTCAAGGCTGTGTAACAAATAACCCCAAAATGTAGTGGTTTAAAACAACAACCATCTCTCTCAGTTTCTGTGGATCAAGAATTAGGGAAGAGAGCATCCCCGATCCCCAATCTCTCTCTCTCTTACGCAGTCCCAGGGCCTCTGCACGCGGCCTCTCCTCATGTGGCCAGCTGGGTTTCCTTCTAGTGTGACGGCCTCAGAGAAGGACAACTTAGAAGGCAGCCGAAGGCTTCAAGATTCCAGCAGCAAGACAGAAGCTGTCTTTCCTGACCTGGCCTCACAAGCTACACATTTCCACTGCATTCTACAGAAGAGATTTCCAAGCCGATCCAGGTTCGAGGAAAGGGGAATTGGATTCTACTTCCTGATGGGTATGTGAAAAGTTTCTAGAAGAACATTTAGGACTAGAGATATCATTGCGGCCATCTTTGGAAAGTCCAATTCGCCACAAAGAGTCCGCAAGAATTGTTTGTAAAGAAAGAAAGAAATACCTGCTGAAAAATTTCTCTATCTCTCCAGTTAGGGATTTTCTCTGAACCTCAATTCTTAAGGAAATAGATTTTCATTCAAGTCTTTCAAGATCTCCACTGGAAATTGCATTATGACTTATTTGCAAATGGCTCCCTGTGGTCTTTTATTCAGCTCTTTTATAGAATATTTTCATAAAACATTGGTTTGGTTTTCTTCAGTTCATGTATTTCCCCCCCCCCCCCCAACTTCTCTATGTCCCTATCTATTGTGAAGATTCCTTGGGGCTTCAATTTCTGTAATTTGTCTTAAGGATTTATCTAGAGAATCCAGTACACGTTCCTTCCCTTTAAGCAGTCGTATTGTACCCTATCCCCCACCCTAACTGAAAATCATTTGCTTTAAGAGTTTTATAAATTTCCTCCTTGTTCATAATTTTCAGATTTCTGTTTTCCTGTTTGACCTCTCCAAAGGCATCCAATTTGGTATCTTTGTTCATATCTCTATAATTTAACACATATAATTAATTAATTCAAATGTAACATGAGTACACCAAACTATTTTTCTCGTAAACGCTTCTTTATCCTCTTTTCAAGGAGCATTACTTTAAGCAAGAATTGTTCAATTCTGTTAAACTTTCCGTGTCAAGACTTGTACACCATAATCAAATTTATCATCGCATTCAACGTATTGATAAGAAAAGTATTATTTTAACGACTGAGAATATTTGGATTTAAGGTCAAGGATAATAGAAAGGTTTCAACCTTATTAAGTAAAAGCGTCTTTACTAAGACTCTAATTGGGTGCACGGGGATTCGGTGGTAGAATGCCTGCCAAATGCAGGAGACCCGGGTTCAATTCCCGGACCGTGCATCCACCCACCCCCCTAAAATAAAGACTCTACATACACACCCTTCATAGAGTAAAAGATATTCCATTAAGGAGGGCCTCTGATTCATTTCTATACCTAGCCGTGATATTTTAATAAATATTTTACATAGCTTTTCCCATTAAATTCTCACATCAACCTTGTAAGAGAAATATTATGATGATGATTACTCCATTTTACAAATTAGAAACTGAAGTAACTTAACAAAGACCTCACAGAAATTGAGCATAGAGGTGGGATTAGAATGCAGGCATCTAACCCCAGGAGCATGTCTTCTAGTCATTATGCTAGGTTGTCATCAGCTTACTCTAAGATAGAGTGGAATTGTGGAATTTGATCAACTGAGATTAGGACACTGGGTCCTAGTCTTGGCTCTGTTCCAAGTAAATAGTGTTTGACTTTTTATTCATTTAATACTTAACTGAGCCTCAGTCTCTTTGTCTACAAAATGGGAGAATGATATCTTCTCTTCATCCAAAAGTGACTTTGAAAAAAATTAAATGAAGTAAAAACTATATATAAAGTACTTTGCCAACCATGAACTATAAAAATATAAGATATTGTTGACATGACTAGGTAACCAGTAAGTGGGAAAAAAAAAGATAAAGTGGTTCAAAATCCTGAGGAAATATTATATCAAAGAGGAGGCCAGACATGAGAGACAGGGAAAAAGTTGTGTTGCTGTTGACGAAAGCCACAAGAGAGGGTACATGTGTACAAATCCAATTCTCTAAGGCCAGGCACCCCAGAGAAACACCCCAAACCTTCCCCTCTCAGCTCTAGAAGCAAGGAATGTAAAATTGCAATGCTGCATAGGGAAGAACAAATTCAAGTTATCAGACACATTTTACAAGCATCTACATTTGAAAGCTCATGTGTCTGCTTAATAAAAAGGAGGTGGAGGAAAGGAAAATGAAAAAGAAATAAATTGGTTTGTATTAGTCAAGACAGTAGTTTCCTTAGACTTGGACCAATGGATCAACAGTTTCAGAAAATATTTTCAATTAAATAGATCAGTTCTATTGCAGTGTTGGGAGATTTTAAGCAAATGGTATCCGCAATAATCAGGTGATGGGTCTTAGTTTGGGGTCTCCCAGAGAAGCACATGAAATAAAGATTTGTATACAAGTGGTTTATTCAAGGCTGATCCAGGAAGTACTGATAAGCTTGTGGGGAACAAAGCTAAACACAGGGTGCTCTTGCGAGCAGGAGAATGCTCTAGGCATCTGAGTTCAACCCTGCTGGGGGCCTCTGAGAGACTATGCAGAAAATGCATCAGAGTTATCCCTTTTGCTCATTTAGTCCTTCCTTTTTTTTCTTTTTCTTTTTCTTTCTCTTTTTGTATGCTGTATGGTGGGGTCACATTTCCTTATTTTTCCACATAAGTATCCCATTATTGCAGCACCATTTTTTGAATTTTTGTTTGTTTTTTGGGAAGTGCATGATCCGGGAATCGAACGCGCATCTTCCGCACACTGGGCAAGAATTATACCACTGAACTGTCCCTATACCCCCTAGTCCTTCCTTTTGTGGCTAATATGTGAACTGTCTCACCATCCTACTTTGTTGCTCTTCCAATGTTTATGGAGCCAACTCTTTTTATTTGAAATGCCTAAACTCAGGGAGGGCTGGCCCCTTCCTCTCTTTTCCACAGAGATGCCGAGCCTGCCATCTTCTACCCACTCAACCAGTGATGGAAACAGCCTCCCTCCAGGCATCTATCCTCAGAGAAAATCAAACCATTATTTACTTAATCATCTGTGATTTGGGTCTCACCCCTGAAGAATTCAAAAGTTAGTCTAAACAAAGTCAGCCTAAACTGTACTGTACTTCATTTGATCCTGTCTCCTCAATTATTTATTTTTATTTTAACAGTACACTTGGTAGACCAGCCTCGTCCAGTTCATTCACTGTACAAGTATTTGCTTACTAATGTGTCATGAACTTAATGTGGCATTCAAGTTTATTTATGCTTCCAGTTCTTTGTGAAACAAAGTGAGATGTTCTATGTAACTCCTGACTTTCTTTGGATGTGGGGTACGTTCATCTTATGGACAACCACTGGAGTACAAAAGCCAAATAAAGCCACACAAGGACATTAAATTAAGTTTTATTCTTGCATCATGTTCTCTAACATTCCACAGGACAAGGCAAGTCATGCAACCAAGCCCTAGGCTAATAGGTCGGAAAAGTGTTTCCACCCAAAATGGGAGGGAAAAGAGAAGACTGGAAATAATTCTAAAAGTTTAACATGCACCAATGTATTTGTTAAACCCAGATTATAAGGACACATTCCCAGAGTTCTGATTCAGCAGGTTTGGTTGGGGCCTTATAATTGCCAAGTTCTAACACATTCTTTGGAATACTGGTGCTATTGATCCAAGAACTACACTGAGAACCACTCATCTAAACTATGATAGTTGGCATCTAGGGAAGCCAGGAGATGTCTTAAAGAAGATGGGGGGGAGGGGCAAGAGAGTGTAAAGACATAAAAGAATAAAACACAAAAATAATTTAAGTCTTGTGACTAGTCTCTATGAGTAAATGAAAAATAATTGGTTTAATTAGTCTAAAGAAGGGCAGCTAAAAGAGAACCTAACAACAGTCTCCAAAGTATGCACTAGGATGAAAATAGCTGTTTTTCTGAGGACAAGAAAAGGATTGCAATGCCCCAGGAGAGATTCAAGCAGGCTGTGGGCAAGAAGAGCCCACCTGGAGGTGAGAGACATGACGTGTGTACTAAGGAGTTTTGGAGAATCAGAGTCAGACCATTTAAATCATGGATCATTGCATTTATAAAATAATTTGATTTTTGTCTTCTCTGAAGCAAAATTAAAATCATCTTGAAGAGCCATTGTTGGCTCTATAATCCCATAAATCCAGGTGTGAGAAGGAGAGGAATAATAGTGAAAAGGAGACAGTGATAGAGGTCCTGAGGAAAGAATGTGATCTTCATTGAAAGTGCATTCAAAGATGTCATCAATAGATCTTTTAATAAAAACAGATATTTCCTAAATTGTAGTCATCCTCTCTTAATGTATGATGAGCCTTGCCCCATCAGGCAAATGACTTTCCGGGGGAGAATGGAAAGAGCATGACAAGGAAATTCAGAAGACCTGGCTCTGAGTCTAGAGTCCCCCTCTTTCTTCTTGATTGTTCACCTTATCTTAAGCTTTCTGAGGTTTCTCCTCTGTAACATGGGGATGGTGATATCAGCAACACTAGACTGTTGCAATATTCAAAGAGATAATAAATGAGAAATTGCTTTGCAAACCATGGAATGCTCTTCAAGTGTTGGCTTTGTGCTGCTCTGAGAAATGCTAGCCATGAGAACCATTCATCACAAAGGTGTTGGATGCTGATTTCAAGAATGCCTCACATCAGAATTGCAAGCATCACCCAGGCGATGGCTTCTTATTGGGAACTTAGATGCTGAAAGTTCAGTTAATTGGATTCTCAGTTCAAGGCATATTGTGAACATCTCATGGCATGAGGTCAATCTCGTATTTCATGATATTCCCTTCAGACTCATCCCCAACCTCATCTTCCCCTCCACCACCTCACATTTGGTATATGTCTGTCATATGCATAATTCTTTAAAACAAAGATGGCATTTACTTATGTGTGTATTGTCCTTTAGATTTTGCTCAGTGTTCTGCTCCCCACCATGTTTCCTCAATCTATCCATTTAACATTATGTACCTCGAATGACTACTATGTCGGTAATTCTTTTTAAATTGGATTCATCACTGAGGAATAAACTTTTATTTTTCCAGTTAAGGACATACGACAAACACACACCCACCATCTAATCTTCCTATCATTTCATCAAAAAGGGTATTTTAGCACCAAAAAAATTAAAAAGGATACAATCTCAAGTTAAAGGATGGTTATTTATGTTGGATACACCTAGAGCATTTAGATTTATGGAAAACTCATCTATTGCTCTTGTTCGTGGACCAGAGAAGCTTTATCACGGACTGGAATTTGGGAAACCATTTGGTGGTTGGCAAAATTCTTCTGTCATGTGTCATCTAGTAGAATTTTTAACAATGCAGTCTCCATGGGCATGTGACCTGAGCAGCTGCACAGGGCCCAACCCTTCGAAGGGCCCTGGGCTTGGCTTCAGGCTCTTCTGTCACTATTTTGAAATTCCTAATCACTTAAGAACATTTGCATTTGGCACTAGGCCTCAGTCTGGTGGGGTGACAGAGTCTCCATCGCAATCACTTACCTCTGCCATTATAGCACAGAAACAGCCACCGCCACCATGCGAACAAATGAGAGTGGCAGTGCTCCAGTAAAACTTTATTATAAAAACCAGCCTTAGGTTGGATTTGGACTGTGGCCAATAGTTTGCTGATCCCTGGCTTAAAGCTCAGGCTAAGGGGCATGTGGTGCAGTGTTCAGATCCTGGTTTCAGGAGCTGGGACTGCATGATCCCGGATCATTTATTTAAATTTCTTTTAATGTTACTTGTCCCTGTTTGAAAAGGTTGAATTATAACATAATGCAACCTCACAGTACCACTGTAGGATTGAGATATGAAGAGCCAAATACCCCCAGTTGTAAATTTGCTAAAAGCGGAGCTATTCTCATGTTCATTCTTACTCTTATTTTCCTCCAGCATGGCCTCTCTCCATATTCTGAGGCCATGTTATTATGTATTCGAACCCCTCTTTGCCTTTCAGAACCTTCCAGAATATGTATCAGAGGAAGGTGGAAACCAGTGCACTGTTTCCTCTCTTTCCAAATAGTTTTTTTTTTTTACTGCAGCTAGCAACAGTTTTCAATAAAACCAGATCACAAGCAGTAAGAATTTCCTGCTAGCTTCATGGCCTCTCAGACAGGATTCTGAGTTTTAGTACTAACTTATAAACTTGCATCAAATTTCTCCTTTGGCTGAAAAATGTACAGTAGCTCATGCATTCTACAGGTATTAGAGTAGATTCTGCAACACAGGCACACCTCCAACCTTGGGCATTAAGGAATTCTTATATTTGGCCATCGTGACAACTTTCTCTTCTGTCCCTCATTAAAAATAATATGTGACTTCATAACCAGTTTATGTATGATGGTAAATAAGATTTTTCTTTTAGTTTCTTTCTTGATTCAAGGCCACAGAAATCTTGATATAAGGCTGTGGGTCACAGACCTCTGAGAGTCTAAAGAAAACTGAAAACTCTTCAGAGGAAAAAAACAATGCAAAAAACACAAACAAACAAAAACGAATGCATTTGTATATGCACACACAATTTTTTACATGAAATTTCAGGAGCCTGCATAACCTGTGAGGGTTGAAACACAATCATAGATGCATTGAAGATCTGCTGTGGTCAACGGATTAAAAATTCCTAATCTTATAAGAAAATTTCAAAGATATACACTTAACATATCAGAATCACCAGTTCTATCTATGCTGGCTACAGAATCCAACACGGAAGGAAAGCCACATTTTTGAAAGTGTGAATTAACTAATGTGTACTCCTAGAATCTTCAAATCCTTTTAGGACACAGAGATGATGAATGAGTGGTTTGCAGAAAAGAAGCACTTTAGCCATCCACTAGGATGGCTTTGTGTTCCCTCAGTGAGCACATCTGAATGAATGGTTCTTCCAGTTATTTGCAGTGCAGTGAGTTTTGCTTTGGAAAATGTGATTGATGTGGCTGTGCCTCCGTGCACACATCATTAGTCTGTGGTGGGTAAGCTCAGATGGTCGGAGCACTGTTCTAATGAGGAGAAGGTTAGGGGTTCAGTGCCCATGTGGGCCACTTAGTTTTTGTCTCATTCATGTCCCCAGACTACTCCCAACACAAGCCACCTGTCTTGAAAATGCATATCTGTGGTTGGAGGGAGGAGCCATGTAAAAGGGTTTGGAGGAATCACTACAAATCTACCATGACTTCTGGGAAATCAACCCAACAATGAGTTTCTGATGGTTGATAAGGCAATTTACCTGCATTTTAAAAGGATGGTAACCATAATATTCAAAACATGGTCTCAACGGACTGGATGTTGTGAATAACTTGTTAAGTTGCCACTGATTTTAACATCCAGTAAATATATAATCATACGAGAATATGTTAGACAAAATAGAGGGGAGGTGTCTGTCTTTTACTTTAAGAAAAATAAAAGTAAATAGAAGGGTGAGCATTCGCTTTGCATGACATTCTTCATTTTATAAACACAACCACAGATGTCCTTGAATTATTTAATCAGAAGATCCTCTATTAAAAGAAATTGAAATAATAGTTGAATTGAGCAAACTTTTCAGTTTCGTATTTCTTCGACACAGCAAGGCGCATGTTTGTTCCAAAACTCCCTTTCCTCACATCCTCCAGTTTGTGGTAAGATCACCATGATCCAACGCAAACCAGAGATCAGGAACTTGTCCTCAGGTCCTCCCTGTTCCACAGACTCTCCTGCGCCTGAACCCACACAAAGCCCAGTTTTCTTATTTTAGCTCCTGCACGTCTTTCGTTTCGTTCGCCCCCATCTCCCATCCCCACCCCACTTCCTCACTGCCATCACTTTAGTGCAAACACTGGTTATTTCCTTCCTGGATCACTACAGCACACACCTGGCTGGTCTTTCATCCTTCTCCAACACAGAGGAAAAGTTGTGAGGGAAAGTTCTAGGGTCTGACTGCTTGCGTTCAAAATCCAATTTACCATTTACTACCTAGATGACATTTAGTCCATGCCTCAGTTTTTCTCACTCAGTTTGTTTTTAATTCATTTATAACATGCTTATAGGACATTGCAGGGAATGTAGTATGCACTTGATAAATGTTACTATCGTTGTTATACTTATGACATGTACATGGAGGCAGACTGTTCAGATTTAAATCTAACTTTAGGATTTCTTAATCAAGTTACTTTGGGAAATTTCCTACCCTCTATTTGGGTGTGCTGGTCTGCATCTGTGGTGGGCCCCCGAAAAGCCACTCCCTTTGATCCTCATTCAATATTGCTGGGTGGGAGCATTTTGATTGTTTCTATGAAGATATGACCCACTCAGTTGTGGGTGGTAACTTTTGTTTACTTGATTTCCATGGAGGTGTGTCTCTACCCACTGAAGGTGGAGTTGCTTGCTGGAATCCTTTAAAAGAGGAAACATTTTGGAGAGAGTCCTTTTTTGGTAGAGCCACAAGAAAGCCAGCAGACACTGCCATGTTCGCCATGTGCCCTTCCGGCTGAGAGAGAAAGACTGAACATCGTCGGACTTCTTGAACCAAGATATCTTTCCCCAGATGCCTTAAATTAGACATTTCTATAGACTTGTTTTAATTGGGACATTTTCTCAGCCTTAGAACTCTAAACTGGCATCTGATTAAATTCCCCTATTTAAAAGCCATTCCATTTCTGGTATATTGCATTCTGGCAGCTAGCAAACTAGAACATTGGGTTTCCTCCTCATCAAAAAGGTTTAGCCAGTGAAGCTGATAGTATCCACATCATAGGAACTGGTAATGATTAAATTAGATATTACAGTACCTAAGTACCTGTTGCATTTCAAATATGTGACAAATGTGGACAAGGGCCTTAGTGTTGTGTCATTTCATTAATAAAACCCAAAACCTATGCTGTGCCCCTGCTTCAAATCATGTAATAGTTCCTCATCAAGCACAGCTATTGTCCCCAGATTTTTGGAAGATAAGAAAAAATTTCAAGAACTATTACATATCAACTCTTAAGTACTCTAAATATGTGTGAGACTTTAGCAAAATGGAGCAACTAGCTAATGGGCACTAGTCCCCATCCTGATACGAACATATACAAATTTTGAGAAAAATGTAAGAAGTTTTAATGTATAGGCAAATTCAAAGAACAAAAGGAACACTCAAAGTATTAGAATCTAGAAGTTAATACAAGCTAAAGCTGTTCACTAGAGTAAGCTTCCCTTAAACCCTAGGGTTCAGGGCTGGGACTTTTATATTCACACTGGGGCAAGTTAGAAAACCTCTCACCTGAACTAAGTGGAAAATTGGATGCACCATTTTTATAAACTCTTGAGCTTGTGCCCAGATCATGAAAAGAGGAAGTCAAAGCCCTATTCATCAACCTGGGGAAGTAACAAGGTCACAAAGTGTTACACTAACAAGGTGACTTTCCGTCTGACTGAGGTACAAGAGAGAAAGATCTTCTGCAAGAAGTTAAAACGCCAGGTGTGTGCCATGAGCGCATGCAAGGTTCAAATTTGCAGTATATGTGTGCCTTGAGAGCCCCAAACCAAGAAACTATTATGAAAACTGTATTAGTCATGTCAAATCCCTCAAAATCTGTAGAAAAAAGTTCAACTATTCCATTGGGACAATTACACAATCCAGGGGCTTATGACGCCCAACAAACAAAGACCCACACCGGACAATACAAGAAAAAATATACCACAATAGATACAAAATTAAGACCCCAGTAATTTAACAAAAAGAAAAAAAAACTAGAAAATAAATGTGTTGGAAATGAGTAAGGAATTCAAAGAGATATAAATCATAACCAAAAATATAAGATATAAGTCTAAAAGAAGACATTTTAATAACAAATTTTCAAAACTGAGATAACTAATATTGTAATCGCTAATATGTTTAAAAACACAATAGGTAAAATAGCATATTAGACACAGCTGACAAAAGAATTAAATGAATTGGAATGAAGCTGATCAGGTTGGAATTAAAGTAATTCAGAAGACAGGGGTAAGGAAGACAATGTCTATATTTTAGAACCATACATACTCTTTGAGACCAAAGGAAGAAAACTTTATTTGATCTGGAACCAAAATTTTCTGTAGCACATAATCTAATTCAACCTATCTGTGTAGCTCATTTGAACAACTGAAACACAGGGAGCCCAGAATAAAAGAGGTTCTGTAATCCTGCATAGCTTAATGTAATGCCTGGATACATCCTAGAGCATATTAAGCAGATAATCAAAAAGTATTGGCAAAACCCCTTCAGGGATGGGAGAAAAAACATGGAACTATTAAACTTTACCATCAGGAAATTCCCTGATACTGTGTCAAACTATAGGGAAGCCCAAAATAGTAGGCCCCGCCCTTGATCTTAACACTTACTCTTGTGAAGCTCATGTAGGTAGTAGAGAAATTTAGCCTACCTATAGTATGCCTAACAGTTACTTCCAGAGGACCTCTTTTGTTGCTCAGATGTGGCCTTGTTCTCTCTAAGCTCAACTCTGCAAAAAATCAAAACCAAAAAAAAAAAAGAAATGACAAGATAATACCTAAATAAAAACTGCTGTTAGAAATTGATTCATTATTTAATAAGCGAACCAATCACAAGGAAGACGTGATGATTCTGCCATGCATCTAAGCATAAAGCATAAACCTGAATAGTAAGTAAGCTGAATAATGACTCCCAAAGATATCAAGTCCTAACTTCTGAAATTTGTAAATGTCATTTATATGGAAAACGGGTCTTTGTGGGTCTGATTAAATTAAAGATATTGAGAGGGGAAGATTCCCCTGGACTGTCTGGGGATGAAGGGAGGGCCCTATATGCAGGGACAAGTGTCCTTATAGGAGAGGCAAAGAGAGATTTGACACAGAGGAGGAAGCAGAGAAGAGGACGTAACCACAGAAGGAGAGATGGGGGTCTTGATCATAAGGCAGGGGAGGCCAACGGTCCCCGGAAGCTGTAGGAGGGAGCAGAGTGCCCCCAAGCACCTGCAGGTACACAGCACACCCACCTTGGCTTCAGCCCAGTGATGGTTTGGTGTTTCTTGCCTATAGGACTGGAAGAGGAAACATTTCTCTTGTTTGAAGCCACCACCTTTGTGAAAATTTTTACAGCACCCAAAGGGAACTAATGCGGCCTGTGACAAAAATTAATAGAACTACAAGGAAAGATAAACAATCCTGTGAGCATAGGCAGAAAATTTTAACCTATCTCTCTTGGAAATTGGTAAGGCACTCAGACAAAAATAAGGGATGATATAAATGATCCATGGAATAGAACTAACCATAGTGATGTGATAGACATGTATAGTCCCCAACAAACAGAGGTTATATGGTGGCAAAAAAGAATTTGTCTATCCATCCCTTTCTTACATGAATAGAAGGTCTGGCCAGCAAGACTCCATTTTCCAGCCTCTGCTGTAGTTAGATGTGACCATGTGATTAACTTCTCTGCAAAAGTATACAACTGGAAGTGATATGTGTCACTTTTAGGCCTGGCCAATAGAAACCTTTCCCACACTCCTTCATGCTCTTCCTCTCTTTTGACTGAGTGGCATGGATGCAGTCAAAGTGAACTTGGAGCCATGCAGTCAGGGTGACAAAGTATCCATCAGCCTGTGACCCCAAACGTCAGAAGAGCTGTCCCACTAGACCAAATGTCTTAGACTATTATATGATTAAGAGGGAAACCTTTTATTCTCTTAATCAATAGAAACTTGATGTCTATTTCTTATGTTTTATTAATATATTTAATTATTGTTGAATTATAACAGATATTCATATTTTCCTAAGCTCACACAAAATATTTACAAAAAATTGACTATGAACTAGCCATGAAATGTCTCACACAAACACAAGAGAATCAGTATCAGGTAGGCCTTGTCCTCTGATCATCAATAAAATGAGAATTTGGTAATGAAGAAATGGCTAAAGGAAAATATTACATTTGCAGACTATAAGAAATAAGTTTAAATAATGCACAGATTAAAATACTTAATAAAGATTAGATGTAAAATTATTAGGCTAAATAATAAAAACACCAATTAGTAAATCCTGTGAAGTGCAACCAAAGCAGTAATTAAAGGGACATTTATAGCCTTGAATGCATATATTAGAAAAGAAAAAAGACCAAAAATTAATGAGATAAATGTTCACCTTGAGAGGTTAGAGAAGCACAAAGTCTAAATCCAAAGAAGACAGTAAGAAGAAAATAAAATGATAGCATAGTAAGGAACTAGAAAACAAAGAAATAATAAATAGAATAAGAAAACTTGAGACTCATCTTATATGGCTAGAGTACAAGAGAGATTAGGACAAGTTCCATTGCCCATCTAATTCAATGTCAGTGAAGCTATTCCAAACAGATACATATTATTTAGAGTTGCTCATGCTAATCTCTATGTAACTTCCTTAATAGCTTTGTTAGGTTACTATACTATTTTCAATACTGTGGGCATCATCATGTTAATTATTTTAATTGTACACATTCTATCCAGCCAAATTCATTATAATAACTTATTGTTGAGTTAGAAGTTTCCAAGTGATATCTCATACATCTCTGGTCTTCTGATTCATCTGGCATCTTGCATTGTATTAAACTCTAGAAAGTACTGTGGGAGATAAAAAAAAAAATGATGCCAACCATCAAAGAACAAGACATAAATGCAGGAGAGACAATAAAATGTACTGATGATGATGATAAAGATAGCTGACACTCAGTACTTACCATGATTAAATCATTTACTTTTTACAAATACCCTACAAAGTGAGTACCATAATCTTCCCAATTCACTGATGAGCAAATTGAGGCATGGAGATATTAAGTAACTTGCCCAGGTTGTGAGCCAGTGAGTGGCAGAGCTGGAATTCGTATCTAGACAGTCTGGCTCTAGAGCCTGAGCTCAGCAGTATATTGGGGCTTAAAGAAGGCTTTCTCAAGCTGGTAAAAACTGAGTTGATAAATCAAGAAGGATAATTAAGAGTTGGCCAGGGAAAGAACAGAGAATGAGCTTAGGGGTCAGTTGGCACCCTACACAAAAGGGACACCACATTTATAGATAAAGAAAACAAACATATAAATAATCAAACCAAAACCGGCAATCCACGTCCATTTCATCCTTTGATTTTTATATTTCTGAGACTTCAGCAAAAAATATATATAGCATGTATAAATCTGTGTCCACAAATTATGTTGTACAAGAGAAACTTCTTTTAAATATTCTTTAAATCTTCTACTTGTTGTTCCTGAGGTCCATTGTGCCCCACTGACAGGAAATTCCATCTTTGTTATTATTCGGATCTCCTCTGTGTCTTTAGAGTCACAGATCCCAGGAGGCGGACGTGGCACCCACAAAAGCAGGGAAAGAGCTCTCTTGTCACTAGCCTACATGCCTGAGCCTGCAAGAACCCCAGGATTCCAAGAATTCTCTATTTCTGGGGAAAGAACTTGTCCATGCCCTGCTGCTTTGACAGAGAAAAAATATGGAGAGGGTGGTAAGTCAACGTGGAATTCTGTCATTATTTATGCACTTTAGAAAAGTCAAGTGATTTGTCCACTATCACAGCTAATCAGGGGGGTCCCAGGAATTAAATGCTGATCTTCGGAGAGTCCCCGGATAGCAGGGATAAACACTCATTGATGCCTTGAGCAGAGGGACCCATATTTTGCCTCCAGAAAGCTCACCAGAGCCCACCAAAGATGTGGGAAAAGCCCAAAGGGAAAGGCTATTGGGAGTTGGGGTCCCAGGCGAGAGACTGCCAGCATCAACAAGATTCTACTCCCTCAGGCACCATTTGAAAGGAATCTTCTTCTCAATTTAATTGTAATGACACATATGTTTGATAATTAAGTAAAATTATACTCATTTCCACTAGATCCTAAGCTTCTAGAATGATGTGCCTACCTAAAGTTCTAAAACTGTTCTTTATAAATAAATTCCTGGCATTTAAGGAGAATTGGATAATTTTCACAAACAAGGCCTCTCAAATTGCTAGTTGCCAAAACATTAAGAAAAATGTGTTAAGCTTGAAATCCATGTAACTTGTTCTTCCCTCAAAGCATGCAAATGTTCAAATGCCCTTTGAGCTAACCAACTATAAAAGTCATTTATGCTTGTTTCCATTGGGTGATGCTTTCAGACCTCAGATCAGTCTAAAATCTTGAGGTTTGGGCAAACTTTTATCTTCTTGGCAGAACCGTGGATAGAATCTGTTACTTTGTAGAAAGAATTTGGTATCTGGCTAACAGAAGTCACAGACTGCTCCTGGTTTTATTCCCCACTCTCAGGACAGTGTCTCCCCTGTGCCCACAATAAATGCTTGATGGGTAAATAATTAATTCTTGATTAGAAAGAACAAGCTTCTCACACTGGCTAGTTTGTGCTTCTTTTATTTCTCCTTCATCTACTTTTTCTCTTTATCAATTTCTCTCTTATTGTGCTGGTCTGAAAGGATGTATGTCCCCTAGAAAAGCCATGTTTTAATCTAAATCCCATTTCATAAAGGCAGAATAATCCGTATTCAATACTGTATGTTTGAAACTGTAATCAGATCATCTCCCTGGAGATGTGATTGAATCAACAGTGGTTGCTAAACTGGATTAGGTGATGACATGTCTCCACTCATTTGGGTGGGTCTTGAGGAGTTTCTGGAGTCGGATAAAAGAAGAAACATTTTGGAGAATGGAAGATTCGGAGAGAGCAGAGAATGCTGCAGCACCACGAAGCAGAGAGTCCCCGAGCCAGTGACCTTTGGAGATGAAGAAGGAAACACCTCCCTGGGAGCTTCATGAAACCGGAAGCCAGGAGAGAAAGCTAGCAGATGATGCCGTGTTCACCATGTGCCCTTCCAACTGAGAGAGAAGCCCTGACTGTGTTCGCCATGTGCCTTCTCACTTGAGAGAGAAACCCTGAACTTCATCGGCCTTCTTGAACCAAGGTATCTTTCCCTGGATGGACGCCTTTGATTGGACATTTCTATAGACTTGTTTTAATTGGGACATTTTCTCAGCCTTACAACTATAAACTAGCAACTTATTAAATTCCCCTTTTTAAAAGCCATTCTGTTTCTGGTATATTGCATTCCAGCAGCTAGAAAACTAAAACACTTGATTTTAAGCAGGTAGATGGATATCCATAAATATATTCATACTGAATTGAATGACTCAGTTTGCTTCCAAGTGACCTCTAAAATGTCCTTGCGGTGCTTCTAGCTAGCCCAGTTCTAAAGTGCACCAGACTCTGGTATGTTCCTCGCTGAACCCTGCCAGAGAGGCATTTCTCCAAAAAGAAGCTCCGTTTGCTCCCCCCATCCTACCACTCAGAGACAGCCACCCTGGGACCTCAGGCAAGAGCTGGTGGCTTCCTTCAGCCAGTGTCCGTTGCACATTGAGAAAACCCCCAAAATGCAAATGCTACAAAAATAATGTTCATCATCAGAAAAAAAAGGAAGGGGTAAAGAAATGACTCTTCCCCTTTCGGCCTCTTACTGTCAGCTAGAGATGGGAAGGAGTCTTCCATTACACAGGTAACTCCTGTCAGGATACGGACAGCCTCTGGGCTGTGCAAGGCAGCAAGTCTCCTCCACTGGGCGGACTTGCTGCTCGGCAGGTGAATGTGGCCTGAAATAAAGGTGTAAATTATCAGCACAGCACCGGGACTTGCCTTCAAACGCCCCTCCATTAACCTTATACCCTGCCCATGTCTACAGTCTCCATGTGGAAAAAAAAAAAAAGGTCTGGCAGCAGGTAACACAAATGTTTCACTGACTTTTGAATTAAGAAAGGAAAAAAAAATCCTCACTGTGGCACATAAAAGACATAGCAATTTAGGGTTTGGTTGTTTCTTGTGGAAGGTGAATGATTTTTTTTTCACCCCTCCACTATTTTTCCTTTTTAAAAAAATAATAATTGTTAAGTTTTTCAACATTGTGGCCTTAGGAGGTAATTTGCTAAATAAGACAAAATTAGCTGATTTTTTGGACCATTTAAAAGAACATTTCTTTTGAAAGCATATAAAATGTATTAAAGCAATCTTCGAAGTCTTTACCCCTGCTTGAGATTTTAATTTACTCCGAGCTAATAAATTATCCCCCCTCTCAGAAGCTATTGAAAAATTTCAGTTAAATCCTTTTTAAATTTTAATGTGTTCAATTGAATCTGAAGCAATTTAGACACACACACTCACAGCTTGGGGTGGTCAGCTCACCAAGGCAAGACTGAAAAGGGGTCAGATTAACGCGAACCCCTTTGCCCCCTGGGACTACCACGGGGCTTTCACGAATGCGATTTCCCCCCACACAAACAGGTCTGATTGTTGGATAATTACTTTTCCACAACAGCATTTAACAAATGTCCCTATTTGAAGGCCAAGACCATTTTCTCCCGGGCTGGAGGAAGCCGCAGTAAGGACCAGCGGCTACCTCAGCGCCAAGAGCAGGCAGCGCGGGGCTGGGAAGGGACGCGCGCAGGGGAGGGACGCGCGCAGGGGAGGCACGCGCGCTGGGGAGGCACGCGCGCGAGAAACCCGCGTGGCTCTAATACCAGACGGACCGCAGCGCCGCAGCGCTGGGTCACTTTGGTGGCAGCAAGCACAAAGGTTCACTTCATCTCAGGCAGGGTTCTGTGTTATCCCTGCACACTTATCAGAAATATTTTTTTCGGGCTATCAATTATTATATTTGAACATTGCATCCTGGCTCTGGGGAGCCCTTAGCAAGCTGTAGCAAAAATCAATCCAGTTTTACAACTTTTGCCTTGGCAGAGCTCCAGCTCTTTATCTGTGCTACCCGGTAATTTAAAGATGCCATATCTCTTTCAGTGGCACAGATCTATTCTCAAGTATGACATGTCCTTGATAATCACAATTTTTTTTTTTTGAGTTTTTTCTGGCTAGGCTGGGTAGGGTTAACTTCCATGGAGGTCGGGTGGCTACTACAGGAATTTACCATGGAAGTAACTCCAGCTTGTCAGTAATAGTAATTACAGCAGTGGTTAGTAATAGTCAATGTTCATAGTAATTCTCTTCGTTTCTTCTCCTTTCCATGCCTTCTGCCATACGCCACAGCAGCCACGCGAGTCCTTTTGTGTGACCAGGTAAGGAGAATCCATTGCATTTTAAAAAACACAAATTGGAAAGAGTCTGAGCCACGCTTGGACAGAGTTCCGGCCTGCAATATGGATGTGGGCGCGCGACCCTCTAGACGGCCCGTCTTTCGTTTCCACGGTGGGGAGATGGCACAGGGGACAAAAGCGTCACCGCTCTAGTTGGCTGGCTGCATACATGTGCCGATTAGGGCGCAGGCTATGTGGCAGGCACCATGAGACAAGGGTATGTATCAAAAACCAGGGTGGCATGATTTTGAGAGCATATGGTGTTGCTCAGGGGAAAGTTGAATACCTCTGGTAAGGTGGAAAGTTCGGGCAGCAGGGGCTGGCCTCGGAGATGCCTGAGTTGGTGTATGTGGTGAAGACGATTGGCAAACATCGAGCTTCAGAGCAGCTGTGAAGAAATAGGAATAGAAGAGGAAGACTTACTCAGAGTGGTATTTTGAATATACTTTTTGATGTGGGTGTACTTTAGAAGCCACCACCATCTCGATCTCTTTAGTGAATTCTCATGTTCAGATAAACTGGTGATCAGATAGGCCTGGTTTTCAGATTCTTTATTATGTATTTGTGGTTCAAAATGTGTTTTATCTGATTTCTCTTCATTTCTGGAAGTTCCCTCAGAGCACTTAGCCAGAGGCTGATAGGATCCTCTTCCTTTATTCGTACAAATCTCCGCAGAATGTTTAGGGAGCTACAGCTGCTGTGAAACCAAAATAGAACAGAAAGTTAAGTGAAAGATAAATGCTCAGAACCTGCAATTAAAAAAAACCCAGCAAATTAAAAACAGGACAATTCTTTCATCCATCCGTCATTCATTCATTCATCATTCATTTATTCCTCTTTTCTGGTTCTCAGTTATAATCTGTAGAGATAATGCCAGATATAAAACTAGAGTAAGCTCATATTTAGAACTTCCACTTTTCTTTGATCTACTAAGTTTTGGAGGGATTTAAGAAGATTTGGGGAAAGGTGCATTTCAAAGTGTTTTTTTGCATTTTCATTTTGAAATAGTTATAGATTCACAGGAATTTGCCCATATAGTACAGAGAGATCCCATGCAGCCTTTAGGCAGTTTCCCCCTCCCCTATGGTTTCACCTTATATAGTTATGTTAAATATCAAAACCAAGCCTTTTATATTGATAGATCATATGTGCATATTTCTGTCATTTTATTACCAGTGTATTCACGTAGCCACAACCACAATCCAACATACAGAGCTATCTCACCACTCAAAGATCTCTCTCCTGCTATTCTTTTATAGTCCTACTTTCCTCCCCAACCACTCCTAGACCCTAACAACCGTTAATCTGTTTTCTATCTCTGTAATTTTGTCATTGCAAAAATATAGCATAATGGAATCATACAGCATGTGACATTTTGACCTTGACTTTGTTCACTCAGCACAATGACCTTGAGATCTATGCAACCTGTTGTGTATATCAATAGAATGTCCCTTTTTATTGTTGAAAGTGTTTCATGGTATGGACTACCACACTTGGTTTAACCATCCACCTTTGGAAGGACATTTTGGTAATTTCCAATTCAGGGCTATTACTGATAAAACTGTATATGAGTAATCATATACAGGGTTTTGTATGAACATAAATTCTCATTCTTCTGGAATAAACACTTAGGAGTGCAATTGTTGGATCATATGGTATATATATATGTTTAGTTTTAAAATAGGCTGCCAATTTTCCAGAGTGACTATACTTTTAGATTCCCACCATCAATGTATGAGAGATCCAATTTCTCTGTTTCCTCACCAGCATTTGGTATTATTATTTTTTTATTTTATCTGTTTTAATAGGTATGTAGTGATATTACATCATGATCTTAATTTACATTTCTCTAATGGCTAATGATGTTGCACATCTTTTATGTGTTTGCCTTCTTTGCTAAAATGTCTCTTTATGATGTTATCCCATTTTCTGATTGGAATTTTTAATGTAGGATTTTAAGTTTACTTTATATATTCTAGATGCTAGTTCTTTGATGGATATTTAATTAACAAATATTTTCTCACAATCTGTAGTTTACTTTTTCATCCTCCTAGCCAGGTCTTTTTCAGAGTAAACATTTCTAGGTTGATGAATTCTAGTTTATCAATTTATCATTTTTTCTTTTATGGATTGTGACTTTGGAATCATGTCCAAGAACTCTTCACCAAGCCCTAGGTCCCAAAGATTTTTCTCCCATGTTTTATCCTAAAGCTTTTATAATTTTTAATTTACATTTAAATCTATATTGCACTTTGAGTTAATTTTCTGGGTTAGGTATAAGGTTTAAGTTAAGGTTCTCTTTTTTCTTCTCTTCTTGGCCTGTGGATACCTAGTTGCACCCCCAACTTCGCCATTTGTTGAAAATATTGTCATTCTTTAATTGAATTGTTTTTATACCTTTGAGACGATTTATTTTTGGTCTCTGTATTCTGTTCCATTGATATAACATCCATCTCTCCATCAATATCACCCAGCCTTGATCACTACAACTATTTAGATACTTAAAATCAAGTAGGCTCATTCCTCACACTTTATTTTCTCATTCCTCAGAATTATTTAGATATTCAAGTTCATTTGCCTTTCATATAAATTTTAGAATAATCTCCTCTGCATCTTCTCTATATCTATCATGCTGAGAATTGAATAAGAATTGCCAGAAATCTGTTTATCAATTTGGGAACAATTAATATCTTTACTTATTGAGTCATCCAATCCATGAACACAGAGTGCCTCTCCATTTATTTAGATCATCTGTGATTTCCTTTAATCAGTGTTTGTCATTTTCAGCCTACAAGACACACACATTTTGTTAGATGTACACCTGAGTATATCTCCTTCTATGTAAGTGATCATTAATCATATTGTATTTTTAATTTCAGTTTCCACGTGTCCATTTCTAGTCATTACCTAATAGTGCTGCCTAGAGCTTCCAGTACTATGTTGAATAGCAGTAGTAAAAGCAGCTACCCTTGTTTTCTTCCCACTCTCAGCAGGAAAGCATTCAACCTTTCATCATTAAGTGTGATGTATGCTGTATAATTGTTATAAATGTCACTTATCAAGATGAGTAAGTCTTTCTATTCCTATCTTGTTAGCAGTTTTTCTCTTACATATTACTGGATTTGTCAACGGCCTTTGAATTTTCTAAAATAATTGATATGATCATGTGATTTTCCTTCCGTTTATATATTGTTGAATTCTATTTGTTATTATTTTGCCACAGAATTCTGCAACTGGAGCCTCCTTTTTTTGTACAAACTGGGCATGTAGGTTTCTTTTGGAGAATGTTTCCAATTAGAAATTAAATCTCCTTAATTGGGCAATTCAGATGACCTTTTTCATATTGGGAAAGTTGTGGTCGTTTGTGATTTTGAGGAATTGATTATCTAAGTTGACAAATATATGTGTGTAGAGTTGTCTATTGTATTCCCTTCTTATCCTTTTGATGTCTGCATTTTCTGTGGTTGTTTCCCCTGTTTCATTCCTGGTGTTTGTCATTTATGTCTTCTCTCTTTATTTTTTGTCAGTCTTACTAAAGGTTTGTCAATTGTATTGATCTTTTTAAAGAACCAGCTTTGTTTAATTGATATTTTCTATTATTTTTGTTTTCGATTTCTACTTTTATCTTTATCATTTTTATAATTCTGCTTACTTTGGGCTTATTCTGCTCTTCTTCTTCTAGATTCTTGAGGTGAGAGCTTAGTCTATTGATTTGTTATTTTTCCAGTTTTCTAATGTAGTCTTCTTTCAATGCTATAAATTCCCTTCTCAACACTGCTTTAGTTATGTCCCACAAAATTTGAGTGTTGTGTTTTAATTTTCATTCAGTCCAATGTTTTTTGTTTGGTTTTTTTTTTTCACTTTTCTTGAGACTTTCTTGCAGTCAGAGGAGAATCTGCATGATTTAAATTCTTTAAATTTTTAAGTATTGTTTTATTGCTAAGAATATGGTATATATTGTGTATGTTCTGTGTGCATTTGAAAAGAATGTGTATTCTGCTTCTGTTGTGTGGAGTGTTCTTTAAATGTCAGTTAGGTTCTGTTGGTTGATGGTGTTGAGGTTTTCTACGTCCTTACTGATTTTGTATCTAAAGGTACTATGAATTATTGAGAGCAGATGTGGAAGCCCCCAACTCTAATGATTTCTACCAGTTTTTGCTTAATATATTTTGTAGCTCTGTTTTTTGATGCATATACATTTAATATTGCTATATCTTCCTGGTGGATTTTTCTTTAATGATTATATAACATCCCTCTCTCTTCTTGGTATATTTCTTTGCTCCTGCCTACCTTTGATTCAAGTTTACATGGCATATCTTTTTCCATCCTTTCAAAGCAACCTCCATATATCATTACATTTGATGTGAGTTTCTTATAAGCAGTGTGTAGTTGGCATGTTTTAGTCATCATGTCAACAGCTTTATCTTTTTGCATTTAGATCATATAAATTTAATGTATTTATTGATATATTAAAGCTAAGTCTGACATTTGATGGTCCGTTTTCTGTTTGTTCTCTCTGACTTTGTTTCTGCTTCTTGTGAATTCTGACCTTTTTTTAGAATTTAATTGTGATTTAACTACAGTTTTTTAGTATATCCCTTTGTATATATTTTTAGTAGTTATTTTAGGTATTACCACATATATATAATATAATTTAAATATGCATACATAATTTACACATATATATAAATTAAATATATGTATAAAAATTTTATAGATATGCATAATTTAACAAAGTCTAATAGTGTCAACATTTTACCCATTCAAGTTTGCAAATTTTATTTCCCTTTACTCTCCCCATTTAAAAGATAATTGTAACTTCCGGAGAAGATGGCGGCTTAGTAAGACGCGTGGATCTTAGTTTCTCCTCCATGACAGCTACTAGGGGAGTAGAAACGATACAGAACAGCTCCCAAAGCCACGACAAAGATAAAAAAGACAGCGTACCCCATCCTGGAACGGCTGGCTGCCTGAGAGAACCCGCTCTGGTGAGATTGCCGAGGGGCGCGGGCTTCACTGGGCGGGGCGACAAGCGGCCGGAGTCACTCCCTTCCCCCTTCCCAGGCCGGCTGGGAGAATTGGAGAGGCGGTTCCCTCAAACCGCGGCGGCTGGCGCCCACACCACACGTGGCCCCCCGGAAAACTGAGAGAATTGGATTGGAAATCCCCAGGCGGCAGAGAACGGTGACGGGGGGGTGCCCTTCCAAACCCGTGACTCCCCGGGAACGTGGACACTCCCGGGCGGGCCGCTGCGGCTGGCACCCTCCCGCTACCGGGCCGACTAGGAAATTCAGACGGGCGCTTTCCCGGGCTGCGGCGGCCAGCGACCCTCCCCGCGTTCGGAACCCGGGCCGGCTGGCACTCTTCCAAGCCGCTTCGGCTAGCGAACCTCCCAGATGGCGAGAGTTTTCCAAAGTTAAAGGACCCACAGCACCTTTTACTGGTGGGACCTGCAGACAAACGTGTGCCACGAGCGCCACCTACTGGGCAGGATAAGAAAAACAGAACCCAGAGATTTCACAGAAAAATCTTACAACCTTGTTGGGTCCGACACCCAGGGAAATCTGACTAAATGCCCAGACGCCAGCGGCAGAAGATAACTGTCCACGCTCAGAAGATTGAGAATATGGCCCAGTCAAAGGAACAAACCAATAGTTCAAATGAGATACGAGAGCTGAGACAACTAATGCTGAATATACGAACAGAAATGGAAAACCTCTTCAAAAATGAAATCGATAAATTGAGGGAGGACATGAAGAGGACATGGGCTGAACATAAAGAAGAAATAGAAAAACTGAAAAAACAAATCGCAGAACTTATGGAAGTGAAGGATAAAGTAGCAAACATAGAAAAAATAATGGATAGCTACAATGATAGATTTAAAGAGATAGAAGATAGAATTAGTGATTTGGAGGATGGAACATCTGAATTCCAAAAAGAAACAGAAACTATCGGGAAAAGAATGGAAAAATTTGAACAGGGTATCAGGGAACTCAAGGGCAATATGAAATGCACAAATATACGTGTTGTGGGTGTCCCAGAAGGAGAAGAGAAGGGAAAAGGAGGAGAAAAACTAATGGAAGAAATTATCACTGAAAATTTCCCAACTCTTATGAAAGACCTAAAATTACAGATCCAAGAAGTGCAGCGCACCCCAAAGAGATTAGACCCAAATAGGCGTTCTCCAAGACACTTACTAGTTAGAATGTCAGAGGTCAAAGAGAAAGAGAGGATCTTGAAAGCAGCAAGAGAAAAACAATCCATCACATACAAGGGAAACCCAATAAGACTATGTGTAGATTTCTCAGCAGAAACCATGGAAGGTAGAAGGCAGTGGGATGATATATTTAAATTACTAAAAGAGAAAAACTGCCAACCAAGACTTCTATATCTAGCAAAATTATCCTTCAAAAATGAGGGAGAAATTAAAACATTCTCAGACAAAAAGTCACTGAGAGAATTTGTGACCAAGAGACCAGCTCTGCAAGAAATACTAAAGGGAGCACTAGAGTCAGATACAAAAAGACAGAAGAGAGAGGTATGGAGAAGAGTGTAGAAAGAAGGAAAATCAGATATGATATATATAATACAAAAGGCAAAATGTTAGAGGAAAATATTATCCAAACAGTAATAACACTAAATGTCAATGAACTGAATTCCCCAATCAAAAGACATAGATTGGCAAAATGGATTAAAAAACAGGATCCTTCTATATGCGTCTACAGGAAACACATCTTAGACCCAAAGATAAACATAGGTTGAAAGTGAAAGGTTGGGAAAAGATATTTCATGCAAATAACAACCAGAAAAGAGCAGGAGTGGCTACACTAATATCCAACAAATTAGACTTCAAATGTAAAGCAGTTAAAAGAGACAAAGAAGGACACTATATACTAATAAAAGGAACAATTAAACAAGAAGACATAACAATCATAAATATTTACGCACCGAACCAGAATGCCCCAAAATACATGAGGAATACACTGCAAACACTGAAAAGGGAAATAGACTCATATACCATAACAGTTGGAGACTTCAATTCACCACTCTCATCAATGGACAGAACATCTAGACAGAGGATCAATAAAGAAATAGAGAATCTGAATATTACTATAAATGAGCTAGACTTAACAGACATTTATAGGACATTACATCCCACAACAGCAGGATACACCTTTTTCTCAAGTGCTCATGGATCATTCTCAAAGATAGACCATATGCTGAGTCACAAAGCAAGTCTTAACAAATTTTAAAAGATTGAAATCATACACAACACTTTCTCGGATCATAAAGGAATGAAGTTGGAAATCAATAAGAGGCGGAGTGCCAGAAAATTCACAAATACGTGGAGGCTCAACAACACACTCCTAAACAACGACTGGGTCAAAGAAGAAATTGCTAGAGAAATTAGCAAATACCTCAAGGCGAATGAAAATGAAAACACAACATACCAAAACTTATGGGACACAGCAAAGGCAGTACTAAGAGGGAAATTTATTGCCCTAAATGCCTATATCAGAAAAGAAGAAAAGGCAAAAATTCAGGAATTAACTATCCATTTGGAAGAACTGGAGAAAGAAGAGCAAACTAATCCCAAAGCAAGCAAAAGGAAAGAAATAACAAAGATTAGAGCAGAAATAAATGAAATTGAAAACATGAAAACAATAGAGAAAATCAATAAGGCCAGAAGTTGTTTCTATGACAAAATCAATAAGATTGATGGGCCCTTAGCAAGATTGACAAAAAGAAGAAGAGAGAGGATGCAAATAAATAAGATCAGAAATGGAAGAGGAGACATAACTACTGACCTCACAGAAATAAAGGAGGTAATAACAGGATACTATGAACAACTTTACGCTAATAAATACAACAATTTAGAGGAAATGGACGGGTTCCTGGAAAGACATGAACAACCAACTTTGACTCAAGAAGACATAGATGACCACAACAAACCAATCACAAGTAAAGAAATTGAATTAGTCATTCAAAAGCTTCCTAAAAAGAAAAGTCCAGGACCAGACGGCTTCACATCTGAATTCTATCAAACATTCCAGAAAGAATTAGTACCTACTCTCCTCAAACTCTTCATAAAAATCGAAGCGGAGGGAAAACTACCTAATTCATTCTACGAAGCCAACATCACCCTCATACCAAAACCAGGCAAAGATATTACCAAAAAAGAAAACTACAGGCCAATCTCTCTAATGAATATAGATGCAAAAATCCTCAATAAAATTCTAGCAAATCGTATCCAACAACACATTAAAAGAATTATACATCATGACCAAGTAGGATTCATCCCAGGTATGCAAGGATGGTTCAACATAAGAAAATCAATTAATGTAATACACCATATCAACAAATCAAATCAGAAAAATCACATGATCATCTCAATTGATGCAGAGAAGGCATTTGACAAGATTCAACATCCTTTCCTGTTGAAAACACTTCAAAGGATAGGAATACAAGGGAACTTCCTTAAAATGATAGAGGGAATATACGAAAAACCCACAGCTAATATCATCCTCAATGGGGAAAAATTGAAAACTTTCTTCCTAAGATCAAGAACAAGACAAGGATGTCCACTGTCACCACTATTATTCAACATTGTGTTGGAGGTTCTAGCCAGAGCAATTAGACAAGAAAAAGAAATACAAGGCATCAAAATAGGAAAGGAAGAAGTAAAACTATCACTGTTTGCAGATGATATGATACTATACGTCGAAAACCTGGAAAAATCCACAACAAAACTACTAGAGCTAATAAATGAGTACAGCAAAGTAGCAGGTTACAAGATCAACATTCAAAAATCTGTAGCATTTCTATACACAAGCAATGAACAAGCGGAGGGGGAAATCAAGAAACGAATCCCATTTACAATTGCAACTAAAAGAATAAAATACCTAGGAATAAATTTAACTAAAGAGACAAAAAACCTATATAAAGAAAACTACAAAAAACTGCTAAAAGAAATCACAGAAGACCTAAATAGATGGAAGGGCATACCGTGTTCATGGACTGGAAGACTAAATATAGTTAAGATGTCAATCCTACCTAAATTGATTTACAGATTCAATGCAATACCAATCAAAATCCCAACAACTTATTTTTCAGAAATAGAAAAACCAATAAGCAAATTTATCTGGAAGGGCAGGGTGCCCCGAATTGCTAAAAACATCTTGAGGAAAAAAAACGAAGCTGGAGGTCTTGCACTGCCTGACTTTAAGGCATATTATGAAGCCACAGTGGTCAAAACAGCATGGTATTGGCATAAAGATAGATATATCGACCAATGGAATCGAATAGAGTGCTCAGATATAGACCCTCTCATCTATGGACATTTGATCTTTGATAAGGCAGTCAAGCCAACTTACCTGGGACAGAACAGTCTCTTCAATAAATGGTGCCTAGAGAACTGGATATCCATATGCAAAAGAATGAAAGAAGACCCATATCTCACACCCTACACAAAAGTTAACTCAAAATGGATCAAAGATCTAAACATTAGGTCTAAGACCATAAAACAGTTAGAGGAAAATGTAGGGAGATATCTTATGAATCTTACAATTGGAGGCAGTTTTATGGACCTTAAACCTAAAGCAAGAGCACTGAAGAAGGAAATAAATAAATGGGAACTCCTCAAAATTAAACACTTTTGTGCATCAAAGAACTTCATCAAGAAAGTAGAAAGACAGCCTACACAATGGGAATCAATATTTGGAAACGACATATCAGATAAAGGTCTAGTATCCAGAATTTATAATGAGATTGTTCAACTCAACAACAAAAAGACAGCCAACCCAATTACAAAATGGGAAAAAGACTTGAATAGACACCTCTCAGAGGAGGAAATACAAATGGCCAAAAGGCACATGAAGAGATGCTCAATGTCCCTGGCCATTAGAGAAATGCAAATCAAAACCACAATGAGATATCATCTCACACCCACCAGAATGGCCATTATCAACAAAACAGAAAATGACAAGTGCTGGAGAGGATGCGGTGAAAGAGGCACACTTATCTACTGTTGGTGGGAATGTCAAATGGTGCAACCACTGTGGAAGGCAGTTTGGTGGTTCCTCAAAAAGCTGAATATAGAATTGCCATACGACCCAGCAATACCATTGCTGGGAATCTACTCAAAGGAATTAAGGGCAAAAACTCAAACGGACATTTGCACACCAATGTTTATAGCAGCATTATTTACAATTGCAAAGAGATGGAAACAGCCAAAATGTCCATCCACAGACGAGTGGCTAAACAAATTGTGGTATATACATACGATGGAATATTATGCAGCTTTAAGACAGGATAAAATTATGAAGCATGTAATAACATAGATGGACCTAGAGAACATTATGCTGAGTGAGTCTAGCCAAAAACTAAAAGACAAATACTGTATGGTCCCAATGATGTGAATCAACACTCGAGAATAAACTTGGAATATGTCATTGGTAACAGAGTTCAGCAGGAGTTAGAAACAGGGTAAGATGATGGGTAATTGGAGCTGATGGGATACAGACTGTGCAATAGGACTAGATACAAAAACTCAAAAATGGTCAGCACAATAATACCTAATTGTAAAGTAATCATGTTAAAACACTGAATGAAGCTGCATCCGAGCTATAGGTTTTTGTTTTGTTTTGTTTTGTTTTGTTTTGTTTTGTTCTTACTATTATTACTTTTTTTCTCTATATTAACATTCTATATCTTTTTCTGTTGTGTTGCTAGTTCTTCTAAACCGATGCAAATGTACTAAGAAACGATGATCATGCATCTATGTGATGATGTTAAGAATTACTGATTGCATATGTAGAATGGTATGATTTCTAAAAAAAAAAAAAAATGGACAGCACAATACTACCTAATTGTAATGTAATTATGTTAAAACACTGAATGAAGCTGCATCTGAGCTATAGTTTTTTTTTCTTATATATTTTTGTATTTTTTATTTTTATTTTATTTTTTCTCTATATTATCATTTTATTTCTTTTTCTGTTGTCTTGCTATTTCTTTTTCTAAATCGATGCATATGTACTAAGAAATGATGATCATACATCTATGTGATGATATTAAGAATTACTGATTGCATATGTAGAATGGAATGATTTCTAAATGTTGTGTTAGTTAATTTTTTTTAATTAATAATAAAAAAAGAGTTAAACAGAAAAAAAGGAATAAATAAATAAACAGTAGGGTCAGGAAACACGGAGCAGGAAGCAGTTTCCTCTCTCCATCCTGCCTTGGTCAAAAAAAAAAAAAAAAGATAATTGTATTAAGATGATTATATATAATAAATTATAATATTTTACATTATATATCATGTCATATTATATCATAACATATAAATTTCCGCTAAGAATTAACTTAAATTTTCCTTCACCTATCAAACATAATTGAGAAAACTTACAAGAAGAAGGACTTTTGTATTTGCCCATACTTCTGCTCTTTCCACATCTTTTCTTCCTTCTTGATGTTCCCCGATTCCTTCTCTCATCATTTTCTGATCTTCCTTTACGTATTCAATTACAATTCTCTTAGTTTTCCTTCATCCGTGAATGTCCTGAAGATATAGAATTCTGGGCTGATTATTCTCTCCTTTCAGCACTTGAAAAACAGCATGCCACTTCTTCTGGCCTCCATGGTTTCTGATGAGAAAGCCACATAGTTTAGAATTTCTGTTCTCTAAAGACAACACATCATCTATCTCTGGCTGCTTTTAAGATACTCTCTTTGATTTTAGTTTGCAGAAGTTTGGTTGTGATGGATTTCTTTGGGTTTATCCAGTTCGAGTTTCACACCACTTCTTGAATCTAAAGATTCATGTTCTTTTAATATCAAATTTGAGATATTTTCAACCAGTATTTCCTTGAACACTTTTTTAACATGGGCAGGCACCGGGAATCAAACCCAGATCCTCTGGCATGGCAGGCAAGCATTCTTGCCTGCTGAGCCACCGTGGCCTGCCCACCTTGAACACTTTTAGTCCATTATCTTTCTCTTCTTCTTCTGGGACTTGGCTGAAATGTGTGTTAGATCTTTCAGTAGAGTCCCACACATTCCTGAGTCTCATTTTGCAGATTCATTTTGCAATCTGTTTTCCCTCTGTTTTTCAACTTGGGTATATCTTTTGTTCTTTTTTCAGGATTACTGAGTCTTTCCTCTGTCCTCTTCATCTGCTGTTGAGTTCATCCATTGAGTTTCTATTTGTTATTATATATTTCAGTTTTAAAATGCCCTTTATTTCTTTATGTTTTCCATACATTTGCAGAGACTTTCTATTTTTCATTTGTTTCAAGCATGTTCGTACTTATTCATTGAAGCATTTTATGATGACTACTTTAAAACCCTTGTCAGTTTCTTCTAGTATCTATGTCATTTGTGTATTTGTGAATGTTGACTTTCTTTTCTTTTTCAGTCTGTGATCTTTTAGGTCTGGTTCTTGTTACAATGAATGATCTTAAATTGAAAACTGGGAATTTTGTATACTATAAAAATCTTCATCTTATTTAAAATTTGCATGTATCAGGGCTCCTCTGACACTGCCCTAGGGGATGAAGTGGGAGAGTGATCTCTTCACTGATTCCCCACTCTGCCTCCATTAGCACTGGAGGGGGAAGGACTCCCTTTTACTGTTGGTATGGGTGGGAATTGAGACTCCCCATTTGGCCCTGTTGATGACATCCAGGATGGGCAGGACAGGAGTGTCTCATTGCTACCTCTCACATGTCCTCCCCTGCCCTGCAAGTTGGGGGAGCTGGGGGAGAGGTGTTGGTCTCGTTACCACTGAGCAGTGGTGATATCCTGACTTTTCAGTAAGTCTCCTCGGGCAGCACTCCAGGGAGACAGGGAAGGGGAGTGCTCCTACTGCCATGTGGGGTATAAGCTGAAGGGTTCCCAAATGGGACGAAGGTGCCCTTGTTCCACTTGGCCTTGTCTGAGGCCACCCCGAGTGGTGAGGGGTGGAGCATCTCGTTGCAGCCTCGCAGGGGTGGAAGTCTGCATTCTCACTTGGCCTCTGCTGCCGGGACGGGGGTCCGGCCACCTTTGATTCGGTGGTGTTTATCTAGAGCAGAATACCTATTATCTAAAAGTTGTCTGTTTAGCAAAGAAGAACTGGTCCTTCTGCTGTTATTGGGGTTGGTATTTGGTCTGTACCCATTAGAGTTTCCAGACTGCAGGTTTCTCCAGCATCCAGTCTGGGATGATGAGGCCAAAAGAAAACCCAGGGGAATCACCGATACGTTGTCCTCAATTCCTGACGTCTCTAGCCCATCTGCTTCTCCACTTTGCAGAGTGCTGTGACATTTGGGCTTCACATGTAATGCCTAGGGTTTTTAGTTGCTCTTACCAGAAGGAGTAGGAAAAAGTAGGCCTATTCCATCCTCCTGAAAGTGGAAGCTTTTTAAATGCCTTTTAAAATTATTATTTAATAGAAACATGCATTTTTTTCTATGACAGTTCTAAGGCTGAATTTATTAATGGACAAATGAGTTATTTTTCAGGTATTGAACTTTACCACATAAGTAGCATTTGTGTTCATTAAAATTTGAAAGCAAATATAAACACCAAATAGTTCTGATGATAACTGCCTCATTTTAATATTTATGTGGAAGCTGCTACATCATAAATATTGAGTTATGTTATTATTGCTGTCTATCCTGGCATTTAATAAATGTAGAACTTGGCAAATATTACTACATCTATTCTTTATTTCTCTTTGAACTTAGGAATAAAAAATGTATTTCCTCATTAAAGTTTGAAAAATGTCTATTTTCTGAGTAGAAATTTTACAGATCCTATTTAACTCTCTCTCTCTACCACTACCAAAATATTCTCTCAAACTTGCGCTATATTCATCTTTTCACATGCCTTATAACTATGAAAAAAGCAATGAAATAAGGACTTGTTTCACACCTGCTCGTGGTTTTCTTTTTGATTATATGGAAAAGAGTAGCTAAAAGGAAAGGTTAGGGGGGAAATAAGGGTAAATCTGGGCAAAAGGGTTGATAAATGGTAAAAGAAGAAAAAGTAGGAGCCAAAAATAAAAATAAAAAGAGTGGAGAGAGAAGAGATCATCAAAAGTTTCCTGGAGGATTCAATTTAGTACTATGGCTGTGAGGCCATATTAGAACATCCCTTGATGTTGAGATCTAAAATTGCATGTATTAAGAATCCTCCAAATCTAAAGTTTCAAATGATGAATTCTTTCCTGCTAATAAAACTAGGTTAAACCCGGAGCACAGTTTGACTCAGTTTAGATGATCATCATAATATATTTGCAAATCCAAGATCTTAAATGCTCACAATTCTAACCCTCTCAAGTGCAGAGGGATCATGTCTCTCTTTGGACACTTGGCACATTCTCTGGTGCATGTCAAGCCATAAGTACATGCTGAAAGAACAAAATCTTCAGGAGGAACTCTATCCTTAATGACATCTTGGGATGAGCATTTTCTGAAAGGCTTAATCTTTTTGAGCTTTAGGGAGACAATACACACCTACGTAGGCATGTACACACATATGTGGAAAATATTATTGACCACGTATATATTCAAATGTAGTTTTTCTAACCAAGAATACTATGTCAATTGCTGATTGAATCAGGAGTAATATTTCAAACCTTCTTCACGTAAGTAGGTCAGAGCTTGGCAGTGGTAATTTCTGAGAAGTGGAGGGATAGTAAAACATTTCAAACACCACAACTGTTTAATAGAGGCCACCTGGAATACAATCTTGAGGAGAATTCAAGGCAAGAACCAAGAAAAGAGTATCAGGGGAAGGACAAGGGAAACCATGGGATGCTGTAACAGGGCGTAAATCTGAAGTCTTTGGAATAAGGAGAGCTGTGACTTGCAGAGCATGCTATCAGGCACAGCAGGCAGATTGTGAAGGCAGCAGAATGTGGTTGAAAAGTAGGGCTCTGAAGACTTAAATCTGGACTCTGCCATTAGCTGATTGTGTGGCTTTGGGCAATACCTAACCTCCTCGTGCTTCAGTCTCCTCCTGCATAAAGGAAAATGACGTCAATGAGAGCAGCTACCATTGTTGTGAGGATAAGATGATTTCACTTTATAAAACTCTGGGGCGGGCCACGGTGACTCAGTGGATAGAGTTCTCGCCTGGCATGCCAGAGACCCAGGTTCGATTCCCAGCGTCTGCCCATGAAAAACAAAACAAAACAACAAAACTCTGGAATATAAATCTTACATAAATAAATAATGATCAATAATTTGAGTCATTCCCTAAAATATTCATCATGTAGAAAATACTACTACTCCAGAAAGGAGAGAGAACAGTGAACAAAGCAGCGTGGCATAGCTTGCTCCCCCAGGACACGTGCCTCACCAAACCACACGCCACTACCATTCTCAAGAGCATCTGCTTATAAAGGGGCAAACCAAAAGAAGTTGGGGGATCAGACTATCAAGGACCACGTATGGCAGGCTGCTGAGTCTCTGGCAGTCTACAGATGGGTTCTGCCAGTGGGAGAAGAGGGATGCCCTGTACATCCCCATTCAGTGTTCCAGGGGAGCTTGTGAGGAGCACAGGACTAACTATACAGCACAAACTCCCCTCTGCCCTGATTCTTCTGGGCTCCCCTATATCAGGACTACCTGTCATCCCTGCAACTGTGAGGTAGAGGATGGTGAGGCCTCATCACCTCCCTGTGTTGAGAGCTATAGACAGTTTTCGGCTTTTGTTCCTTCCAGTGTTAAACACCAAAACTAACATCATAAATGCAAAAAAAAAAAACCTCATTAGACAGAGCATGGTGCCAACAAGTCCAAGACTGAGTCTTTGGTTCACAAATGTTTATAGAGACCCAGGCCCTGGGTCCTCCACTCTATATTCAGAATAAGTTTCCTCCTGGGGAGAGGGGATGTACAGATGATATCATAAAAAAGCATTAAAACTCCCCTCCACTCTCTCATGAGACCCTGCTGAAACTCTGTTTTTTGTCCTAAACCCTTATAGGCTGCCCCTTGTACTTCCCTCTCTTTTTGCAAAACACTGACTTCCATTTTCTGGATGGCCACCACTGGAGAAGATCTCCTGTTCGAAAGTCCCAATAAGAGCCATACCTAACTCTCTGGATAGCATATTGTTTGGTCTCAGGGCTGCGCCGACCTGAGTTCTTTAAGAGCTGAGTTGGAACAAGTGTTATGCTCACTTTACACGTAAGAAAATAAGAGACTAGGATAATGTCAAGTTTCAAAGAATGATGAACTTGCACACAACATTCAATGGCCCTTTTTCAGCCTTTTCGAAGTTGAGGCAGTGGTGGAAAGTGTGTTCAACTAGAATTGGGAGCCCCAGGTTCCAGGCAGCTCAGTGGGAGATGAATTGGGTGATTCTGCGCAAGACACAGACGCTCTCAGACCCTTAGTTCCTTGACCTATAAGTGGATAGGTTGGATTGCCAGGTGGTAGACAGCCTGCGGACCCTCCTCCGGGTGCTCAGCCACCATTACGTCTTAAATGAAATCTGACTGCTAAGGGAAGGATCTGCAATATTCAGTAAAGCACCCTCACCACTCGGACCACCACAACCTATCATCTCATCCCCTACCCCTTCCCACTTGGGTCACCTGCCCAGCCTCTGAAGACATATGAGTTTGCTACTTCTGCATGGGCTGAATTCCTCCAAATTTCACATTTCATCAGACTCACCCCAAATGGCATACTTTTTTCAAGCTTTGTATGAAGAATTCATTTGCAGTTTTCAGATCTTGAAATACTCACTTTATTCTGAATGGAGCACCTGAAATAATTTAATGTCCAGAGTCTTTTCAAACACTTAGCTCTCTGAGCTCATTCATCAAATGCTCAGCTCTTTTTAAGATCCATGTAAATTGTCCCAAGTCTTCTAACAGACATCAAGAAACTGGGTTAGATAAAAGTAGGCTTAAAAGGAGTGTGGACATTTGACCTTGAGTTATGAAACTGGCCCAAAACCACACACCCTCAGGTGTCAAGTACACTGCTGAGTTCTCTGTGGGTATGGGGGAAATGTTTTGGGGATGGTCATACTGTTGTGTTCAGTCAGATGAATTGGGTCTGTAGCATTCATAAATGAACCTAAAGAGTGTCCCCGTGTAGGTATTCTAGAAATCTCTTTGCAAGGTGACTATGTAAACGGGCAGAAATGGAGTCAGCTCTCAGATCACACTTCCCATTTCCTTTCCCCTTTCTCCTCCGTCCCTTCAATAAATGAGACAAACTTTGTTCACTGGGCAGAGAAAGTGTTCAGCCGGAGTCGAGCACCACGTCTGAAGGATATCATGTTCCTAGACCATCATCTCAGCGCCAGGCTCTCAGGCTCACTGAGCTCTCTCCCGGGAGTGGGCTGCACTCGAGGCGGAAGGTATGGCTGCAGGAAGCGGTCCGGTCGTCCCGTCTCGCCCCTGGCACCCGCCTGCCACATCTGGAATGCTCTCAGCGGGGTGGCACTCCATGTTTGTGTTTTGACTAGTTCTTGATGTGGTGTTCTATGTGCAGGAGATGCAGATGAGGGCACTTAGCACTTCAAAGTCCTCAAGGCCTTTTTCTTAAACTTGGGGCTCTAAGAGAAATGGTGGGAGAAAAATAAACAACCAGGGCCAGGCACGGGGAGGCTTGGCTGGAGCCCTGGGCATCCTAGAGGAGAAGGCAGCCGGCGAGCACGCCCGAGCAAGGGGCTAGTGCTGGACTGGGGCCAGGCATATCAGCTGTCGCCCTAAGAAAGGAAGTGTTTGAGAAGAAGAGAAAAGAGGTGATGGTGAGGGCGGCACTAAGGGGAAGAGGGGACCCGGGTCGAGGGGCCGAGGTGGTCTCGTCTCGTCCTTGGTGTTGGCGAGGTTCTTGAGCTCTGAACTACCGCGTGCCTCCTGCGCTCCATCTTTCACTCTGTTCCTCAGACAGCATCCCCTTTCTGCGTTTAGCTTTGTCCTTCAAAGGCAGGCACACAGCAGGCGCGCTCTGTGATCTACCTCTCGGGTAGCTTGATCCCCTTAAAGAGAAGGTAGCACGGTGACCTGATTTCAGGGGATAGGTGGCCTTTGAGAAAGAAAATATTTAAACAATAACCATGCTGGATTTGTGCTGCCAGTTAAAAGGCAAGGAGTCTTTTCAAAAAAACTCTTTGTAAAGAAACCCTTCGTATACATGGACCGAACTGTACAACACCAAATATATGTATCAAAACAAAAGAAAGCATAAAAATTCAAATATCTCCAGTGTCAGAGAGCTGTAGGTTTGGCCATCCAGAGAATTGACCAAGTTGCTTAATTTTTAATCTGAACATTTGATATCACGAATAAAAAGCATAAAGCAAACTATAGGAAATTCATATATTTGATTGCACAGTTCATTTTTCCCATTGATTTTTTTATATATACAAACTTAGGCAAAGAAAGGATATATTATTGTAGACGTTCTGGAAAATTTTGGTTATTTTTGTCTTCAGGAAAACAAAGCTCTAGGGAAATTTTCAATTTTTTTTTTTTTACTCAGGAAGATGTATATTAAGTTTCTATCTGAAAGTTAAAAGATCGGTCTGGAATACAAAAGATACATTACTTGTGTTCAAAAAAAAAATTCCAACCATAATAAAAATAATGAACAGGACAACTGATACTACCCTTTAACAAGCTTTAAGAACATCGTGGAGGATACTAGCAGTAAAAATTACCTATTTAACTTTCCAAAATATATATTAAAAGTAAGAAATCATTATCATTATCAAGTAATATTTTGTTTAATTCCCATGTTACCTTTTTCCTTAATAGTTAACTTACGTGTTAAACAAATGTATTATTGGCATTAAAAAAGACTTCAAAAGATTTCGATTATAACAAACACTAAATCCTACCTAAGACTTAGCAATGAAATATATGGGGGCATTTGTTAATGACAAGAATGTCATTCTTAACTGAATTTCCAGGATTCTGCTATCACAGTGTCACCGTCAAACTTTTAAGAAACTCATTCCATGCATTCAAATTTCTGCACTAAAGGGGAAAATTACTTAAAGGTACAGATCCAATTAAATGGAAGGAAAAGTGAAGTTTGGATGATCCATTATATTGCTGATCAAATTTTCCACCCAAAAAACCCACCTGTTTTAAAAATTTAACAAGTATGTAGACATTGAAAAATCACCCTGTCCTATTCCTCATATCCGGAGTTATAATTTTACATACTCCTTCCATATGGTGGGAGCCATAAGTTTTCTTCTCTCATTTTGCCCAATTTGTTTTACCATAAGAGAATGCCCATTTGCTTTACACAGAACAACCCATGGTAAGCAATTCATTGTAACCACAGACTTTTCTTTTATTAAGAAGCATTTTCCTGCCTACTCCCCACAACTAGACCTGCCCGTCAGCAATCCTTAAGGAAGAGAGAACCTAAGTGGATGGAGGTAGGGAGAGAAGAAATGGCAAACCCCAATACCGTGTGCCAGTCGCTATGCACCTGCTAATGAGGCTGACATGTTTGGACGAAGCAACCCAATTTGCATTTGTCACCAGAGTGAGACATTAGCAGTGTGAATATTGAGAGGGACAGATGTGCCCAGCAGGGCTGCCGTCTCAGACAGCCTGCTGCGCCACCAGCACCACAGCGGCTGCCAGCCCAAGGGACGCCACCTTCCTCCAAGCCCCACTGCTACCGACAGACACAGCCACAGAGCAGAGAGACATATGTCCTTCCACAAGACCCTCGGATCCTGGCTCATAGACGAGGACAAATTGGCTGCTGCTCCAGTGTATGTTGAATTCGCAATCCTTAAGGACTGTATGCTATCTTTTAAGTTCGATGCCCACTCATCTTTTCTAATTCCAAACCTCCCCCCTACCCCGGCCTTCCAGGGTGCTGCAGAGATGCAAAGATTTTGCCACACTTAACTCTTTTCTGAGTTGGTGTGTGCTGCTGCATCAGTGCCACCCAATTCTCATCTTCCTTCTCTTCCAAATCTCTGGGGGAAAAAAAGTAGCAACCTTATTGAGTACTAAAGCAGTTAAGGCTATTCCCTGATAGATGGAAATCACTTTGGTATTGTATCTTATTTTTTTTTTCCCACAGGTTTATTTTCATTTTAAGATGAGAATTTTACAGTAGCCTAAATTGGAATTCCTAACCTGCAGCATTTTTTATGCAACCTCATGTTTTAGCACAGGGCTCAGTAAACACTTTCCGTAAAGGGCCAAGCAGGCGTTGTTAGGCTTTGTGACTTTGCACCCCGCCACACAGGTCTCCAGGGCCCATGCAGATATGGCCACAGACAACACAAATAAAACTTTATCTACAAAAGCAACTGTGGGAGTGGTTCAACGGCGGCGGCTCAGTGGCAGAATCCTTGCCTGCCATGCCAGAGACCTGGGTTCATTTCTCAGAGCCTGCCCACATCAAAAAAAAAAATGAAAATTTAAATAAAATAAAATTTAAATTAAAAAAGGAAAAAAGCAAGTGTGGGCCGGATTTCTTCCCACAGACAGTGGTTGCTGATCCCAGGCTTAAGCCAGGCTCACCCGGAGACCAAATGCACTGTGTTCAGAATTTAGTCCTGCTTTGGAGACACAGCTGATGCACACCATAGTGTAGGAAGGAAGCGGCATGGAAACCAGAGACCCCGGGTCTGACCTCGCCTCCTTTCGCTCACAGCTTTACAAAGTCACTCGCCTTCTCTAAATGTACAATATGAGGACATGGCCTTCTCTCAGCTACTGGCTTGCTGTCAGGATTAAATGAGTTGACGTTTGCAAAGCTTGCTGCAGTGTAGCCATCAGTAAACACTCAGCAAATGTAAATTCCTCCAAATGATCTGCAGGATTTTTCAGTCTTCGTGCACCCTAAAACTTTCCATTCTCCACACCCTCCTGGTTCTTTACCTCCCACTCCATTCCAGTCGCTTCCTTTCTTCTTCTCTAGACAGCTCCAGGAGGGCTCTCAGAACCTTGGCTTCAGCTCTTCTCTCTCTCCTTGGTTGCTGGCAGTGACTCACTACCCCACTTTCAACCACTATTTCTGAACTGAAAATTCCCAAATGGCTTCTCTCTTGGCTCAAACCATTTTCAGAAAGCTGCCCCCATGGTCTACCTACTGCTGGGCAGCCCCATCGGAATATCCCCCAATAACTGGTCAACTTTACAGGTTCATGGCCCAGTTGATTATCCAGAACCCTGCTTCTTCATGTTTAATTTCTGTTATTAGCATCCCATCCCACCAAGGGCACGAGCGGCCGTATTTGCTATCTCCCGACACCCAAACCGTTGCCAAACTTGCAGATTCATCCTAAGAACCTTGTCCTAGGTTCACCTCGGACACCTCCTCATTATCACCTTAGCCTGGCATTCAAGGCCCTTCTCGTGAGACTTCAACCCACCCTTCCAGCTTTTTGTCCTGTTCCTCCTGCTGAAACCTATTCTCCTGCCAAAGAAGGCTGAATTTCATTCGAAAATACGTGCTCTGCTTCCTGGATCCTCCACAGCCTGTGCCCACCCCCCACCCCCATGCTATTCCCTCTACCTGGAATGCCAGTCCCAGGCGCATCTTTAAAAATCCCCAAAGATCATTCAGACTTTACCATCTTGCCAGATTCTTTCTGCAGTGATATAGCCCTCCTCTAAGTCCTGCTCCTTATGTATGCATCACTACTTGGGCACTTACCAAATCCTGTCTTTTGATTCCGTAATTTTTTTTTCCTTTTCACGCATGTGACTAGCTCCTTGGAGGCAAGGACTTAGCTCATTCATAACTGTGTCCCTGAATCTCCTGGAAGGTGCCTTGCAAACAGCAGAGCATGGAATGAGATGTGCTTTCTCAGTGGCTGTGGGTTCCCTGGACCCAGGGTTAATAGGGACGACATACTGAAGGAAACTTCTCGAGAAGAGAGGGCAGCTATGCCAGCAGTGGCACACCTGGGATCAAATCCCAGCTCTGTCATGTAAAGCTGGCAAATCCCTGGCAAGTTCATTTTCCCCTCTGCACCTTTCCTAGCTCCCCTATAAAATAGGGCAACAGGAGCATCTACTCTCAGCCCAAAGGCTGTACTTAAGGCCTGTCTCCCAGCACCCAGTTGTTCTCTGCCCCACTCACGCTTTCCACCACTGCTGGGCTTGTGACCCTCAAGAACTAGAAAGAAGAGGCAATCACGCACGAATGTTGATAAGCTTTGGATTCCCAGACCAGACTATACTGCCATGACATGTGTTTACTCCAGAGGGACAGATCAAGCCCGGAGCTGGATCTCCCTGACCCTCAAAAAAGGATTTAAAGGATTTTATTCCATTCTCTGAACAAGGTTTTGTAGAAACTACAGGTTCAGATTCCTGCCACTAAGGGACACAGAAGAGTGGAAACCACGAAAGGCCAAGTGCTCCCAAAGCAGCCAGACCCCTCTGATCTCTAGGCAACCGGAGGTCCTGGTACGTGCTGCCTCTAGAAGCCCCTGGCAGCTGCCTCGCGGGGACAGTGAGGACCATGCCACGGATGTGACTGGCCAGGCATAGAGCCTGGCACAGAGGAGCACAGTGCCCGGGGCACTGGTATGTCATCACATTCAAGAACCGGTCAGAAAATCCCAGAACTCAGCACTGTGGGTTTGACTCACATTCCCAGCAAAACGAGTGGGGAAAATGTCTGCCTTGAATCCCAGTCTTAGGACTGGTAGCCCCAGTTGGAAACCATCAGGGAAAAGAACTGTGTCCAAAGAAATCGGAAAGAAAGCTTTGTTCTATGTAGCTTTTCGCTAGGTGAAAATATTTGATGAACAAAAATAATTAGTTGTCTCCGGAGGAATTTCCTCAAGCGAGCAGAGCGGTGCTCTCGGACTGCAGTCCTGAGACGTGCCCTGGGCCACTGGACACATTACTTGCTTTGCTTAACCTCTTTACTGTGTAAGAAGAGTTGAAATTTGCCTTGTAAAAATTGAAAGGGAGGCAGAGAGGAGGAACCTGGGAGGTCGAAGTGAGCCCTCTGACATTATTTCTTCCACTGGAACACACTTTGCCTACAAATCTGGAAGGTTACAAATGAAAGAGCCACATTTTCAGAAGCAGAAAAAAATTTATTTGAGGGAATTAAATTTAAAAAAAGGAGATAATCAGGCTCCATCAAGTCATCTCTATGCAGCTAAAAGCTAGTTAACTCAAACAAGTGCTATTTTTTTGGTGACTGGTAAGCAATCATAAGGCAAGAAATTAAGCATTCACTGACCACCAATTCTGGCTGGAAACTATTTAGAATATGGATGAAATTAAACCCTTGTCCAAAAAGAAAAATTGATCTAATCAGAGAACCAGGACTACACAACAGATAAAGAGCAAAGCATAAATAAACCCCCTCCAAATACTCAGCAAATATCAGGAGGTGAATTAAATTTTTGAGTTTCTATGTAGGGAAGTCCCTGAAGATTTAAAAGGAGAGAGTGGAGAGATATTAGCCACCCGGGAGGGCGGAGGTGTGGACGTGACGTTTCTGGAGAGCTCTTCCAGCTTGATGGGTGGAGGGCTCGGGAGGCTGGGAGGGTCCCTGACAGCTGGACTCTGCTTAACTCCAATGTGTTAAAATTTAGCTTTAGTAAAATGAAAAACTAGTAAATGTTCATGCTCAACAGTGAGATTTTCATATTAAAAATCTGATACATAGAATACATAGAATTTAAAATCCGTTGAGTGCATTTAAAATGTGATCCAATTTACAAAAATTTGAGAACATATCCTTTAGGTAATGCCCTCTATTGGTGAGTATAAGTTACAGATACTAGTTCTGCTATTTTTAACAAAGATGTAAAAACCTACATAGGGCAAATAATTTTCCCTCTTGTGCTGTCTTGTTGTGTTTGTATTACGTGAAAGGACAACTGAATAAACTGGGCTTTCTTAAGCATAAATGCAAATGTTGGAGATTCTCACTTAACCGTATATTCATTTGTCATTGCTATTCTGCATAGCAATGACAAATGAGGGAAAAGAAAGCAGTGAAAGAAATCAATGTCTACTTCTTGCTGTAATTTCTTTCAGAGTAACTGGGGAAAGAAGCTGATGGTTTGCGTGGTCTTCCTTCTAACTCCTTTCTTTTCTTCCAAAACATCCAATGAAAAACTCTAAGCTAAAAATAATTGTAGATTGCTCACAAAAAAGGGATCATTCCTTTCCATTGGCTTCAGACGACAACCTGCCCAAGCTCCCGACAGCTCCCTGGAGAATAATTCAAGCAGGGGTGGCTGCCCGAGACATGCCTATGATTTTGTCCAAATAGAAATGGTGAGGTGCGTGATCATTTAACAACCTCCATTCCTGCAAGAATCCCATGTTTTCACCTCCAGATCACAGTCTTTGTTTGTCAACACCATTTCATGACTTAAAAAGATTAACTCGATAATGGTTCCATCACCTCTGTTTGTCTGCCTCCAATAGGCAAACTGCATATTCCAGGCTTTTTATCATATTCCAAAAAATTCTAGTTGGAATTAAGCAAAACTCATCTTTACTGAATGCATGTGGATCCCCAATGAAATGAGTACTTAGTCTCACAGTGGAAGTTTTCAGAAGGCCAAGAATTTTGCAAAATAATAATTCACGGGGTTTTTTTGTGCCAACACTGACCATTAAACCTGAAAAAAAGGAAATCTGGCTAGTTTGGAAGCTTGATCAAATATTGCTTGGAGATGTATAGTCTCTCCACGTGAGAATTTGAGTACGAACTGCGAAGGAGGTTAGGGACAAAGGTTCTAGGTAGGGAGCTAGACCCTAAGAGGTTGAATTCCAGGCATCCACGTTATCGGCATGCTCTCCATTCAGGGTCCAGTGCTGCAAATACAACCCCTATCTGATATTACCAGGCAGTGTGTGTGTGTGTGTGTGTGTGTGTGTGTGTGTGTGTATGATCTGTGTGTATTTACATATGTAAATTCACCTATTATTTTAGTGTTTTCCACTTAAGATTATATGACGTGTTTTAGCAACCTTGACTCCTTTTGGGAAGTGAGAAGCTGTGGCTCCAGCTGAGTCACACATAGCAGTGCCAGTAAAACAGAAGCACTGGCCCAGGGGCAGCCTCCTGCAAAAACGCCTGAGGGATGGAAGGTGGCATTTATTTTATTTGGCATATGCATTAGTACTCACAAGTAAACTTAAATGCTTTATTTGAAGATGTCAATTGATTTGGGGGCAATTTTCTCTTTGGCAATTGCTGGCTTATAGGTGAGTCACTGAAAGTCAGTGCTCTGAGAGGAAAACACCGCTGGCCTGAGATGCACATATGTTAAGGATGAAAAATGAATTCTGCCCCTTTCCGATGTTATCTAACATTCATACAGCGTTGGTCTCAAACCTGAATACCACCCTTTGGGTTTCAATTCCATAGTTTCTTGCTAAATTTTCTAATTTCCAGAGTGGGATGCATGTTAAACAGGATTCATCAGTGACGCTTTGTTGCGTTAAATATAAATGGGTTGGGAGCTCAGGGTTACATCGCTCTATAAATCACTACACATGGTAAAAAATAAATAAATAAAAATAATTTAAAAAAAGAAGAATGTTTTAAAAGTTTATGAGCAAAGCAGCTGGAAAAATAATGGAAGACATTTAATATTTACCTTTTCTCCTCATTAGCAGTGAGTTTTTAGGATTCAATAATGATTAAAGCGTATCTTTTTGCCAACTGAAAACAGTGACTTTATGAAAAGACATATTCAAAAATGTACATAAGATATTTCCACGGCATTTTGAAATACTCTTTAATTTTGGGTTTGTATTTGTTTAGAAAGCAAACAAAGCCCCAGTATCATTTCCACATTGAATGTATGAAAGTAACCTCTTGCACAGTATTGATTACATTTTGATCCTTGGCAGGTTTAGTGATTTTTCATAAACCAAGGAAGCAAAGATTTGGGCATACTAGTCCCCTCATTAAAACTGGGTTAGAATAGGGTGACACACATCATCAAAACACATTTTCAGTTAAGAGTCCACGTAGACCGTGGAGTGAAGCCAAGTCTTTCCTTTCCTGCATCAGAGTAAGCACATCGAGCAGAAGGAAATCTGGGAATGTGGAAAACCTAAGCCTTTTCACGGCCTATTTTTGTTCTTTCTTACTTTGTTTTGTTTTTAATTTCATGTAAAGACAACTGCTTCAAAAGGTGAGGCACAACACCAAAAACAGATCTGATGTTCTCACCTGGATTCCGTGCATACAGATGGGTACCTAAACCCCTGTTTTCAAGCACAAAAGGGCAATTTCAAAATATGCCTCCATGAGTCTATTTACAGACGCTAACTTGCCCACCCTGTTTTGCCTAAGCATTTTGTCCTCTCTGAGCTTACAGAGTAACGGACCTTGACTCTCAATCTCGATTTCCAACCCTCCGAAAATGCCCAGCAGTGAGTGTTTCTGGCACTTTTCTCTTGCCTGTTTTCTCTGGCAGATCAAGACTGTTAGCTGGTAAGTTTGAAAAATGGCATCTTCTGGCCCAACAGGAAACTGAGGCAGGGGTAGCTATCACACAATGCTAGCTCTCATAGATGCCTGGAAATTTGTTTGGACCAGCTTAATTGGACATGCTTCAGGAAATAGTTCTTTCATCATCAACTGGCAGACATGTTACCACAGCTGAAACTATGCCAGTGAACAGGCCTGGGAACTAACTGAGTCATCTAAGGTCAAGCTGAATTTGAACTGCTTTATGTGACAGGCCTTCAATTTGCATAGTGTTCTCGTCCTGTATTGGTGTTTAGTTAGATGGATGCAAAATGTTGTAACCCAGCACCATATATTTTTAAAACCTATTTCAAGACTAGTTTAGCTGAATTTTTACTCCAAATTCCATGCTTTTTCTTCTTAAATTAGCAGAATAACTCTTCTTCAGGTCTGGTGTCTATTCACAGATAGCATATCTAACTGGTCACTAAAGCATGATTCTTTACTATTACATTATCAATCAGTCTCAAGACTAAACTTGCATATTACCCAACTTTGGACTCTGACTCCGTGCCCCAGATCTTTTAATTAAATTAAACTATATTTAATTTTATAATTGCATATACAATATTAAATACTCTAGTGCAGGAGTCCCTTCCTCATGTAAAATAATTTTAAATAATGTACCTCTATCATTTCATCTAAGAGCCTTTTATATATTAAATAATTCAGTACAGTATCATTGTTAGAAGATGCCAACTGAAAAAGCAGATTGTTTGTAGTAGCTAGGATAAAGCATTTGATCACCTGAACACCTTGATGACAAACCAGATTAAGACTTTTTGTCATTTAATATTTAATATTGTTCATTTTCAAGCAAAAGCTCAGAATTCTTATAATCCTCAAAAAAAAATCCAGCTGCTCCTGTACTTCTCATCTAAAACTTGAAAGTTTTCTTCTTCTATCTCTATGACATCATTATGTCCCATCATCCTAACGTTTTGCACTCATGTTGCCCCTTTTACCGAAGGACTTTGTAAACATTATCCCATTAATCCTCACAATGCCCCCTTTAAACAAATCCAACACTAGCCATGTATGATGAAGAACTATTATAAATAATCAACATCAAACACCTTCTTGTCGAGATAAGTGAAAAAGTACATTTTGCAGCACAGAACTCTTGATTTTATTGTTTATTCATATACCCACTAATTTGCAAAGTTCTATAGTCCACAATGGGTTTCCCCATCATTAGTGCTAATTAGTGGGATTCTACTGTACTAATAAATCAACATTATCCAAACACGGTGTGTAGAGATAGGAGTTACAATGCATTCCTGCATACGAATTTTTAAAAATTAGGTAGTTGTTCACTACTGCAGGTCTGATTTTCGCTGATAAGATTTTGATGTAGAGCCTGTTCTGAGGCTGATTTTTCTAGAGAGAGCATGCATGTTTTCAGTGAAGATGTACTCATTCTAAGTCAGCTGTATCCAGTAGAAGGAGCACAGCTGGGGCTGCAGCATCTGGTGCATTGAGGTAGGAGCTGAGGGCAAAACTTGTGCAAAGTCACCGAGTTGGTGTGAACTCCCAATCAGAACACAGGTGTTCTGACGGGCACACAAAGCATCTTCTTTCAACACATCATACTGGCCACCCATGTCCAAAGTGTGTATGTGCAACCCCAGGAAAGGGTTATTTTTCCTATGCCCTGAAATATCCATAATGCCTCTCCAGGCCCATTCATTCCCCAGTCTGGCCACCCAACAGTCCCCATTTTGTTAACTTTGTACTATCTGCCCCTTTTGTTGTGCAGTTGTGAACTATGTGCTTCCTTTTCCTATAAAATTGTACGTGTCTTTTTTTTCTCATAAGAATTCAGTGGATTAAATTAGACTTTGTGGCTGGTTTGTACCTCAGCTCTCCTAAGGCATTTATCTCACTGAGGGTTCATTTATTGAACAGCATACTTTTCTTTCAGCCTCACATCATCATTTAATTACAATGGACAAAAATGATTTTATTTTCTGGGCCATTCGGCGGACGGAAGGTTATACAGTCGCTGACCCATCTCTGTACAGTTGTTTCTCAACTCTTTCAAAAGCCCAGGTCTCTGGTTGGCCAGTAATGGCCCACAGCCAGTAATGCAAATGCTTCTTGACTGTGCAGGCATTTTACAATAAATAGCAGTTAACAGTAACCATGAGAGACCAGGATTTCTCTGCGCCTTGCTGATGAGGGGATGGGTGTCGAAGAGAAGTTCCTCGATCACAGTAATAGTGAATCATCCAGTGTCACAGAGACAACCAAAGGGTCCGTTGGTCTTCCCCTCTGTAGGATCTTTCTAAAAATATAGACAGTTCTCCCTTTAAAAATGGGAGAGGACCTTTCCTAGGTATCTTCGAAGGTTCTTTTAACTTCTACAGCTCTTTTGTTCCCTCACTAGTCTCTCTGAATCATACAGTTTTTCCCAAATGTTTGTGATTTTGTTATTAAATGTACATTTATACGTATGAATGAATGGTCAATGCATCTATGCATACTGCATTGGAAAAGAAATTGGGTATAATTTTAGTATCCCCATGCTATCCTTAGCATCCTTAGAATACTCAAAATTTTACTAATAAACACATTGGCTTCCTTTACTACTCTGTAACCTAAGATGGAAAAACTGGTTTCTGTTAAAGCTGGATGGATTAACAAAGACTGGATGATTGCATTTGGACAAGCACCCTGAAGTTTGGCTGCTTATTCAAATCATGTGCATATTTCTGTAGCCTGCAGAATTGGTCTGGAGTAACGGGTTAGCCTGGAAACGTTATGGACCTTGAAATGCCTTTACATCTTCTGTTATTTGTATCAGATTAAATGATAAACTTAGTCACATGAGAAAGTGTTGGAGCCAAGTGGGAGGAAAGAATGATAAAAAGGTGGCCATCTGTGATTTCAAATTAAGCATATCATACTGGCTATACCATACATCATTTTTTTATCATGAGGGAAATGTAATGTTTCTCCAACTGTTGAATAAGAGGTCAGGACTGGTTTGAAGATGAAAGGCATTGATTTGAGAGAGGGTCTGCATTGGTTTTAAGTTCTTATCTGAAACCTTAACAGTGAGTTTCCACTGAAAACCACCTATGGCGTGTCTGTACAGGGGCCCACATGAAGGATAAGCCACTTGCACTGTTGGGTCTTGGTTCCTACATCTGTACTTCGCAGTACTTAACATATTCCTCTTTAAAAGGAGTATTTTCATAAATGAGAAAAGAATAGAAAACAACATGAAAAAGAGATTATTTTACTGTACCTAGTCTATATTTTTTAAAGTCATTCTGTAAGATGTATTTAACTGTAGACTTAGCCCTTATTTGTGGAGATAATGGCCAATGCAATGGGAAAAATAATTTCCTTAACTTTTGTCACTGTGCTACTTTTAGACCTGCACTTCATTTGATATAACTGAAGTGACAATCATATCATTAGCTATCACTTATAAGTTGTACCGTAATAAGCAATAGGCTGTAGAAAACACATTTTCTTAAAAATGAACACAAAAGTAAAGCAGGATGTCATGGTGAATAATCAGCACTAAATTTTCCCAGATGACTCTTGTGTATTCTAAAAATTAGTATTGACTTCACCTGCTACTTGAACAACAACAAAAAAATGCAGACAGCTGGTTGCAGAGATTCGGGACATAATTACAATTAGTAATTACTATGTTGTTTCTAAACAGGAAGTTCATGAGGAAGATCTTAGGATGCTAAAAGTGTTTAGCTACAAGATTCTTTTCAACATTTTTAGTCGTGAAAAGAGTCATTGATGGATTGTCTTATGAAAACCAAAGCTGTGCATTGCATTGCAAAGGAAGACATAACTCCTGTTCCAAATTTCCTGAAGAAGAGCGCAAAGAAAAAGCATTGTCAATAGAAAAACACGTGAATGGCTGTGCAGAGGAGCCTGAATTTCAAAAAGGTGAACATTTTGCATTTCTTGAGACCATCTTTTCCATTACATGTGTTGTATGACTCGCTGGATGCATGTCAACCCTGATAGCCCATCACACCAAAAATATCCCAAGTAAATCCTTAACAAGGCATCCCTATCACTGGGCTGGTGACAACATTGCTCATGCAGTGGGTATTCCAGTGGAGAGTACTAGGTTTCAGTGCGCTGAGCGAGGGCAGTGGTTCTCAATCAGGGTCAGTGTTGTCCCCCAGCGGATATGTGGCAATGTCTGGAGATATTTGGGTTTGTAATGACTGGAGGTGGGGTGGGGTACTGGCACCCGCCCAGACTGGTAGAGCTCAGGGATCTGCTAAACCCCCGCTGATGTACAGGGCTATCCCACACAATGAAGCATTAATTATCTGGCCCAAGATATCGAGTGCCAAGTTCAGGAAACCCTGACCAAGGGAGAACCAGCACAGTTACCAGTGTCTGGTAACATACTACTCAGGCGTCAATAGTCTAAAAATCTACTGCCTGGACTCTAGAAGATAACATTCTGAACATTTCATCAGTGTGAGAGTCTCCTGGGTAACTCTGATTGCTCCTTATAGGAAGGTGCAGCTGGATGGAAACTCGCCTGAAGCAGAAACCCCTTTTGTCTCTCCCTATTCATCATCATCATCATTACTTTTTTACTTTGGTTAGCAGATGTTTCTTTAGTGCTCTGACATCCTTTTTAATTTGCACATTTATTAATTTGGCTGGCTGAAAGCAGAGTTCTTTACCTGCTGAATCCTCCCTGCACCTCCGTACTACAGCAGGCACAGAAGGAATTGCCTTGGCCTGACATCCATGGCGAGGATGCATTTTTAATCTGTAGCATCTTTAAATGGGATCATTTGATGACCAGGGCAATTTTGGCTTTTCCTCTATCTCACATTCCAAGTGAATGTGATTGCTCCCGAGTCCATTTACGTGTTCACTCTAAGGGGAATTGTTTGGATTCTAACATGTCCCCTCACAACATTCTATTTATAGCTGTGACAAAGAAGTAAGCAATTAATCAGACATCCCTTCTAACAATACTGACCTGCCAGCGTCCAAATGCTTTAATTAAAATCACAGCACAATATATGCCAAGAGTAACTGCCTAGCAATGTCTCCACAAGGCAAGAGGCTGCTTTCCCCCAAGCCCTGAAGCAAATACATATTATGGCCAGCCCTGGCGCAGGATGTTTAATGAGAACGAGAGGAATTCTCTCCAGGGACTATCTGTGCTCACTGCTGCTCACCTACAGAAGTAGATTTCCATATCATGCTCATTCAGAAGCTTTAGCATAAAAGGATGCGACCCAATAGAGAGATTTCCTTGCTCCTTTCATTCTTCTTTCCTTCTTTTTTTTCTTTTCCTTTTTCCTTCTTTCTTTCTTCTTTCCTTTTTTTTTTTTTTTGTCTTGGAAAGTTACACAAACGAGGAGAAACCGTGTTACACCCAGCAGTGTAAGGCTTCATTCACTTCTGCTGCCTCAAAAATAAAATGTCAGTGCAACTTTGCGATTTAAACAATTTAAATATCAGTAAGCACAGAAAAAAGCTGGATTTTTTTTCCTTGCAATGTTAACTCGCCCTTGTGACAGGTTTTAGCCTCTTGATATTCATGCCTGCTCCCCAGTTGTTCTGACTTTCTTGTACTCAGTAATGCCAAGATTTTAAAATCAATAAAGGTACATCACATTTATAGAGTAAGATGATGGAGGGTTTGGAGAAATTGTCATATATTCATTTTTTACTATAGTTACACTTATTTTTTTTCTAGGTTGACGTATAATTTCATTGAAACATGTCAGCATTCTCTGACATGTACACAAAACTCATTATTCTCTTCTTGCATTATTAGAACTGCCATATTTATCAATTGCCTTTATCTTAACTTTTAATATGGACACTAGATGACTTTTCAACATCAGCCATGCTAACTTAAAATGCTTCTAACTATTCCTGCCCCATCACCATTGTCACCCGTCTCTAAGTTGCATATTATTTTCTCTTTTGTTTCTAACTAAAATTCCATAACAGGTCCTTCGTGAAAAGTATTTTTGCAGAGTTAGTCTTAGTCCTAACGTCCTGCTGCGGAAGCAAACCGTATTAATGCTGATCTCACCGCCACCAGAGTTTCCTGTTGCTGGCAGAAGTGCCTGGCCTGTGCCTTTTTCTAGGAATGGAAATCCTTAATGCCAGTATCCAGGCGTCCCCAAGCTGCCCTCAAAACTCTGACCTCTGTGGTTTCACCTATGAAGTGTTTTCCTAGCTTCTCTTTCTTTCCACATGTTGTGTGGGGGCATCTATGAGAAAACTTCCTCTATGTCCCAGGCCCTCCGAAGGGACAACTCTCTTTATTCCTCTCCGCCCAGCCTCCCACCCTCTCTCAGGACCCTGGTCTTCCTTTCACTTCAGGAAGCCCAAAGCCTTCAGCCTCACTTTGTTTATCCACGCTCCCCCAGGGCTCTGCAGATGGCGAGCTTCCTTCTCCACTCAACAGCCCATTACCCCCTCTCCTTTTCATATCCTGCCCCTTTCAAGTCTGTGTTTTTTTCCATTTGAAGGACATTGATACTTCCCACAATGGTTTTTAAGTTGGACATATGAAACGTAAAACTATCCTTCATTTCCCTCGTCCCTCTCTTTATTTCTCTTTTATGTTTATTAAAATAATCACACACTCACACACATGCACAAATGCAATTCCTGAGATGAGCTGAGATGAGCTCGGGTTCATCATTCCCAGCCCTCCTATCTCAAGAGGAGAGTATGACAACTTTTAATTATATTGGCCTATCACATAAAATAATTTGCTATCTCAATTGAGAAGATATGCATCTGGTTAGTAGGAGTCAAATATAATTTCGTTATTTTCTTAAAGGAATTAAGACTATTATAAAGACTGCTTGACAGAGAGAAATAATTTCCTTATCCAAAGTTGGATTTCTCTCTCACCCTTTCCATGATCTCTTCTTAATTCTCTTTAGCCTAAATCTGTTTCTTCAAATGTTATCTAGAGGTAGGCATTCCCAAACTGTGCTCTAGGGAACCCTAGTCCTATGGATCAAGCATTGGGTTAAACGGATTTCTCTCCCAATTATTTGCTTTTATTATTAAAGGTAATAGAAGGGATGTGAATATTTGTCAGACATCTCCTAGAGCCAGGGGCTGTATTCAAGCATTCATCTGACGCTTAATACTTATAGCAATCTTATGAGAAAGGTATTATTACCAGAGTTGTTAATGTGCAAATCTCAGATAGGAAATTATATATTAATTTAAAAATATTTAGGATATGGTTTTTCACCCTCACATTTTAATAAGGAAAAAAAAAACACATTCAAATTCCTCTTTGAGTCTTTACCACCATTAGATGAACCATTTTTTCTTCACCTAAAAACAGGCTGGCAGTGCACATTACCTCTATTTCCATAGACTTTGTTGGAAATACAGCATTTTAATCCATTAGCGCAAGCCACAGGACAGGAGGGCAATCATATGTTTCATCCATCCTTTAGGAGGATTGTATGAAATACAATTTTAAAGTTCTTTAGCTTATGAGGGCACAGAAAGCCTTGATTTTCATTCGCTTACCTCTGTAAGTAACCGAAGTCAGAACTGGGTGATGTTTTCCCCAAATGTCACACTGTTGGGAGAAAAAAGAGGGGTGTGGATCAAGAGCGTACCTAGGAGAAGAAAAAAACAAAAGAGATAATGAAGTTTCAGTATAAGGCCTTTCTTCTGAGGGATACTTTGGTGGTGACGGAGGGGAGAAAGGAAGAAGGGATTTCACCTTATATCCCTGCACATGTGGTAATAGATTTGAACAATGTAGCACCATGGCTTAATTGATACAGGGTCAGCACCCACCTTTGCCTCACTAGAGATAAGGCAATGCCCATGTTTTCCCAAGGCATGAGAAGGGAAGGCATGAAGAAAAACAAGAGAAACTGATGGTAAGTTTTGGGGCAGGAGGAGAAATGAAACGAAGTTCCTTTGTGTTGTCAGAGTAAAGAATAAACTCTTCAAGGCCAAGGGCATGTCTGTCATTCCTAAATCATCCAGAGTAGGGGCAGGATCTGCAAACTAAGGCTGGAGAACAAATCCCACCCACCGTCTGTTTTGGTAAATAAAGTTTTACTGGAACATAGCGCCCTACGGCTGCTTTTGCACTACCACAGTGCAGTGGCGTATTTGTAACAGAGATAGTGTGACCCCCACACACACTATAAAAAATGTAAAAAATATTTACTATCTGGTCCTTTACTGAAAAGTTGGCTGACCCCTGGCCAGTGCAAAAGCAGGACACAGAAATCTCTTTTCTGCATAAACACATGTCACAACCCCTGCTGCCACCATCTCCATGGCACTCTTGTCACAACCACCCAGATTCGGTCAGCAGTGGGTTTTTTTAGGTCCTATTAACATTTGTGCAATAATTCTCGCTTCTCCCTGTCTTAATCAGGATGACTATTGAGAAAATTAGCTTTGAAATGACTGTGGTTATCCTCAGAAAAACAGTCTACATTAATCTAGATAAAACCAGGTTTGACCTAAAGGAGATATTTTAAGCAAAAACGTCTGGAAGTTCCTTAGTCTGGAAGACGATATAACACCCTGGTTTTAGAGCCAGGCACACCGGAGACGCAGAAGCTACTGAGTCAGCGTGATGCCGAGATAAAGAGCATCTGCTCGCTGAGACCACTTGTTTTTGTGAAGAGCTGGCATGGAGGAGCAGCAAAGCACACCAACCCAAAAATGTGGCTAAAAGCAATTCAATATTTTTCACAATTCTGAAGGTTTTCCAAGGGTCTGCTGGTGGCGCCCAAGCTCCCTCGGTGCCCTCAGCATCCGCGGTCGGCCAAGGGCCACCTCAGATGGCACAGCTGGACCACTTTCTCCACGGCATCCCATTGTGGTGTGGCTGCTTCATGTGTTCATCAGGCTTCCACTTGGGTCACATTTGCTGAAACCAGGTAGGCTAGTGTAAGACCCACAGCCACACCCTGAGTGAATGTGGAGGCAACCGAGACCCCACCTCCCCGTAGGGGGAAGGACAAAGTATCTGTGGCCATAGACCAGTCACCACCTTTGTTCAGGATGATGCTTACAGAAAGACAGTGTGGGGTTTCCCAACCTGTGTTGGTTCTCAGTCCACTGAACCATACCACATCTCAAATCCTTTAATATGCAGTGTTGTAATATGCTAACTTTATCTCTCTACTGGTGCCAGGCACTGTGCTATACCCTGTTAGGAACTAGTATTGCTGTAGTAGTTCTACTCTCACCTTACAGATGAAGATGCTGAGGCACAGGACGGCTGGATAGGTAGGGGGCCAGGTGGTCCATCCCCGGCTCCAGACTGCAACCTGTTACAACCCAACAGGGTCTTGGTGAGCTTGACAAATGCTTGCTTGCCTGAGGGTCCTCTGCAATGAGAGCTGTCAGCCACACAGCTGTGTTGACTTCAGGCCTTGAGATCTGCCCGGCCCTGGATTTTCAGACCTACCAAGACTTGTCTAGGAAGCCAGTTCCCTGTTCACCCTCACCTGTAGGGCCCAGGACCAGGGTGGCTTCTTCTCTTCAGAGGTTCTCAGTAGGCCCTTAAGACAAAGGGATGGATCCAACAGATGCAAACTAAATGTGAACCTGCACAATCTAGTCTCCTGTCAGACAAAGGGACCCCGAGTGACCCCAATAAGCAATTGTCCCTGGTCCCACTTTGCTCAGGTTTTTCCCAGTCTGAGCACTGAGATTGCCCCCAGGGAAACACCTCCATCCTGGGTAAACCGAGACGGCTGCTCATCCTTGTTACTAGATTATACCTGGGAGTGTCAGAAGACATTTGTTCACTGGCTGGTTGAGTGACAGATGGGAGAGGACCAACCTGACTGTTTTCATTCACCACTCTATCTTCACAGCTTAGCATAGCACCTGGAACACAGTAGGGACTCAAGAAATTCTTGATGAATAAATGAATGTAAACAAATTAATGAATGAATCTAGCTCAGAGGAGACAGCCTGATTCCTGCACTGGAGAGAGTGGTCCAGAGTAGGTGAGTCCTTGGAAACTCAAGAATGCAGCCCGGCCTCTGCCCTGAGAATGCAGGGATGAGCCTTCTTGCCTTTGAAAACAAGGAGGAATGGATGGGGTCACTTATGCAAATGACTACTGAATGGCTGAGTCAAGTAACTTAGAATCACAGAAAATCTCCTTGGAATTACAAATTAGTGAAATTCTGAACCAATATTTTTATGAATCAAGAATAATCACCTTTTACATAATTGAACTTCTTTAATTTTTTAACTTCCTGGATTATTACATAAAGAGAACACATAAGTGGTCAGCTGTTTTAGCCTCCACTGAGCTATGAGTAAGTGAAAAGAGGGTCTTGGCTGCAGGCGAAGAGCAGTGCAATCCGTGATTAAGAGTAGGCATGCTAAAATAGAACATGCTGGAATTTCAGTTCCAGCTCTCCCAGCCCGGTGACATTGACACACCTGAGGAAGGGACTCTAATTGTTGCCCCCATTTCATGAAGGGGAGACTGAGGTGCATATGTCACCAGCAGTATGAGTACTAGAGCTGGGGTTTGAACACAACCAGCCTGGTTCCAGAGTCTGTGACCTGGACCCCACTGAGACATTTTCGCATTGTAAATCTTACTTCCTTGACTCCAGCGTTTGTCACCTGTGGAGCGCTGGGAAACTAGGTGAAATAGAGGACTCTACTAGGAAAGCAAAGAGCTGCAGTGCTACTCAGACTTTGTGACACCATTTTGGCCTCCAAAAAGGGTCCTTTTGCTTCTTTCCAGGTTCCAACCATCTTCTAAGAGGGTTAAGGTTCTGGATAAATAGCCTGATTGGCTTGGGAAAATGATTAACTTTTCCCTTTAAAAATCAACATATTTTACCCAAGGGAAGTTTTGCAATATCTTACCTCTCTATAAGGCTGATCATTTTTCTAATAACTACCTGGGTGTTTTTTTTTCCCAATCATAACTAGAGAAGACATGAGTCCCACTCTAAGATAATAGGAATGGTTCAGGCTCTGCTCTCATTAATATAATGATTCCATAACACAATGACAGATAAAAGAACTTTCTTTTTATTCTACTCAAGGCTGGTTTTACATAAAAATAGACCATAACTCAGAGTCTGTAATGTCTATGGAAAGGTTAGACTCGTTACCATCCAAATAGGCTGAGCTAATAAAAATTATATTTGTTACAATCCAAATAGATTAGCCGGCCTTAAGGGCTTAGCTATGTATTACACTTTTCAATTTTCTTATAATTAAATTAACATAAAATAGTCTTCACAAATAAATGACTGTTTCAGAAATAGTTAAGCTCTGTTTAAGAAAAATAGCTATTCTATTTACATGTGCAGCAGCTCAGGTAGACCTGGAAAGCGGAAAGAGGCACATCTCAGTAGAGTGGACATTAGATCAAAAGACTAGCAGGAAAAATTCCTTATTTTTTATTATTTTCTGTCCTGGCAATGCCGCAGGCACCCCCGCAGAGACCAAGAACAAACTCAGGCCTTTCTGGCACCCTGCCTCTGGATTAGGGGCCACTGGAAGCCCCTCCTGCCCTGCGTTGGTGCTTTCAGCCAGCAGCCAGCAGGCACGATGGGGGGACCTCATCCCAGCACGGGGGTTCCTGCTCGTCTGGAAGCTCATTAGCAAAGGTTCTGCTGCTATTTTTTTTTTTAGCTCTGCCTCCCTTTTCTCCTCCTGAAGCCTGACCTGTAGGTATTTGCCTTCCAGTTTCCAATCCTGTTAGAAGCTTGCGTCTGTTTTTAAAATCCTTCATTCAGAACTTTAACGGTTTTGTTCAGGTGCCATTTTTTAACCCTTCCCACAAGCACTCGGCGCATTGACTCAGCTAAGGAGATTTCAGTCTCCCAGCTGAAGATGGTCTCACAGAACAGATGAGGCCTGAAATCGGCTGGGGAGTCCTTAATTGTTGCCATCCTCCTAAAGCTGATTAGTTTCAGAAAGCGACTTTTTGTTTTAGTCTATGAAGGTCCTAAGGAGAGATAAAAAATAAAGTGTAATGAGGTACGTAGCTGTTATTCCAAGCAATCCAAGCTTGAGTTTCCTCAGTTCTAAAAGTCAAATTCACAAGCGAATCCCCTAGAAGTGGGCCCGGCAGTGGCAGAAAGCTTAGACACCTTTTCTCTGCATCATGTCATCACCCACGCATCTCCTGAGTATTTAGAAATGGGGAGATAGAGGTCTCAGAGCTAGTGGGAGATGAAACAGACTTTCCAAATCCACACAAAAAAAGGACAACCTCTGGAGGAGGTGGGAAACCAGGAACACATGTGGGAAAGCACGTAGAGAGAATATTAGTGAAAACCCCAGGCATGAAAGAGAAGGACCCGTCACTGCCAAATATGCACAGAAGGGATTTTATACGTAGCCTGAATCTTTAACTATGGGCTGGTGGTCATCAATCTTGAGAGCTCCTTTTTGGGCTCATGGCTTCAATTACGTCAATAACAAAATATGATCCAATAGGGCTACGCGATGATGCAAAGTGAATGCTCACACCAGCAGCCCTTTGTACAGAATTGTGATTGTCTCCTTGAAAATCAATAGAACTTAGGCAATATTTTGATTATGTTGGGACATACTGTGCAGGCTCTTCAAATCTCTGTGCCCCCTGCTGCTGCCTTTTGGGCAATTCAGTCTTCATTAGCACCTCCACGAGAGGACCAGCAAGAAAAATAGAGATAAGAGTTAGATGAGTTAATTTTGCTGCACGTCAGCAGCTTTTGTGGAAGGTTTGATGAGGAAGAAGGTCAAAAGTAATGGCTGAAATTAACGGTGGAGCTCACTTATTTATGGCACCATATTCTCCATCAAAAGATATGGGCAAGACCTGGCTCTACATTGAAAAAGAGAGAAATACTTTCATTCAAAGTGGTCTGGTGATTATAAACAAAGAACAAAGTGTTCTGGTGAGGCAAATAGATGAGAAACATTATCATTTGTATTTTAGGGCTTTGCCTCCCTTTTAGTGAAGTTATACTTATACAATGAACGTTATTTTGAAATGCCCCATTGTTTTGTCATATCTACTCTGGTGCTCTGACTTTGGGAGCTCTAAAACATACAGCTGCCAGATACCATTTCCAAGAAATTCTGATTTATCCATGATAGTTTGGCTGGGGTTTTTTTGCTGTTGTCGGTGGTGGTTTTATTGTTTTTTTTAAAAAGGTCATCAGGGGATTCTCATACGCTGCAAAGTTTGAGAATCACTAAAGATCTGTGCATCTAGAACGCAGCATTTTAAAGAGGTCACATAGCTCATGGGAGATAAAGCAGAATTTCCAAATCCAGGGTTAAAAAAAAAAGGACAAGCATTGGTGAATCACTGAGGATCACCTTGTATGTAGAAGACAGCATTTTAGGGTTTAAAATTCACCCTACCTGAGTGGGGCAGGTACAGGGCCACCGTTGAGAGCAGGGACCCAACTGACAAGGCTGCTAGTGATTTAAAAATAACCCCCTGCCTGGGACACTGGGACAATAAGTGAGAGAGAAGAATTAGTTTGGAGCCCACATGCCAAGTACTAAGCTACTCCTGATGGATTCCAAAGCAGAGAACAAATTACTGCAACGTATAATGTGTACTTCCTAATGACAAGTTCAGAGGCCTCACAACAGGGAATTGGATGGCTTAGCAGAAAATGCACAGATCCTGAAGAGCAAGCCATGTTCCAGTCCCCACTCCAATCGACTCTCAGGGCCTCATTTGGGTCATCTCTAAAATGGGTTAATGCCTACCTCTTGGGGCGCTGGAGAGGGTAATAAGAATAAATTGGTGCATGGAGTGGGCACACAGGGGGCCCTCAGCCTGCACTAACTGTCCTCTCTCTCTCTCTCTCTCACACACACACACACACACACACACACACACACAAGCATGGGCATATGCATGTGAATGCACATATACACACTTGAACATGAGCTCTTATCAGCCTAAAACGTCTGAGGAACCATTTCAGCAGAGATGATCATCCCTGCCAAAACCACTCCTTTCTACCTGTAAGGCCACTAAAAATTTCTTCCTCAGTGTTCTCAGAGAGAAACAGCTATGTCAAGAGTGAAGACGAAGGTTTCTGTGGCTCCAAGCAGCAGCAGAGCGCTCCCCATAGGGCTCTCCACACTTGGCACCTGGAGCCCTTGGAGTCCACACCTGGGAAGATGCCCTCACCTGGGAAGGTGCCCACACCTGGGAAGACACCCTCACCTGGGAAGATGCCCACACCTCTGAAGGTCCCATACCTGGGAAGACGTCCTCATCTGGGAAGGTGCCCTCACCTGGAAAGGCGCTCTCACCTGGGAAGGCGCCCACACCTAGGAAGACGTCCTCACCTGGGAAGGCACCCTCACCTGAGAAGGCGCCCACACCTGGGAAGGCACCCACACCTGGGAAGGCACCTACACCTCCAGGACACTCAGAAGGCAAAGCCACAAGGAGCTCTCTTGGGTCAGCTTCCAGCTGGCACCCAGGGAGACCCTTCCTTACTGCCACCATTTTTCCCTTCTCGGCTTTTCCATCGCTAGCCTGTGTCGTCCTTTCAGCACCTGCAGGGTTGGCTGACAGCTCCCTGTTTAAGCATGTATCAGTTCATCCTACTGATCAAAAGCTAAATGACTTGTGCTTCTCTTGGCACTTTCTTTTCTCTTCCCCTCTCCCTCTCTCTCTCTCACCTGTTTTTAACTGGAGTGGCAATTCTCGGTTTCACCAGAGATCAAGCTCTCTGGAGAATTCTGGATTAAGGTCTTCTTTCCATCTGCAGAGCTGATATCCGTGTGCCCACCCCATTGTATTATAAATGCCCAGAGCTCATCTGGGAAACTTACTGTGTTTCCAGAGGCCTGGGCCACACTTAAAACAAACCTTGTCACAGACAGGCTATGATGAAAACACTCACTTACATATTAATAAACATTTGGAGCCTTCTATTTTAGATCCGAAAATGAGGATGAAATTCTCCCCACACACTTGTGACATTGTACTGAGAATGCTTGGTTAAAAATCAATTGTCAGAGTTGAAAAGTACCCTTGGAGACCATGCAGCTCAGGCACCACTACCTGGGGAGTCACATCAAAATCACCTGAGGAGGTTTTTCAAAATGGTCAAGAGAATCTGATTCACAATTCAACTTGAATTGTAAAAGAATTAAAATATTGCCTGTTTATGCAATATTTTGCTATCACTCTTTTGGTGGATGGGGAAAGGAGGTTATTTTTATCATTCTCATTTTCTATGAAGTAAATAAGCACACATCATTCATGAACAATCATGCTGCCTTTCGCTTTTACTTTGGCATATGAATTTTCAACACCCTCCCAATTTTCCATGAAGTAAAGGAGGTAGAAAGTGGGAAAATCATGGAGGCTTATATACGAACAAAGGAAAACCAATGAGGTAGACATATTTGATCTTTTTTTTTTCCTTTTCTTTGATACAGACCCTATAACATTTCCTCTCCTGCCACTTCAATTGTTCATTCATGTCATTTCTTTGCTTCATTTGCCTTTCTCATCTTATAGATTTTTCTCCTTTACTTCTTTTGGTCCCTTTTCCTTCTCGCCTTCCCATTCCTCGACTTAAATTCTCCGAGATACAAATTAAAACGATTTCACCATACATCTGACGCTTGGCATTTCATAATGTAAGACAGGGCTCCAAAGTTTAGAGCACACACCAAAGTGGCTATTGTCCCTAATTCCTCTCTGTACCACCCCACACAAAGGGTGGTTCAGTGATTCTCAAACTTCTTCGGACGTTAAAAAAAAAATCCCCTTGGAGAGATTACCAGAAATTACACTTCCCAGGCTTTTCTCCTGATTAGTAAGTAGAGTGACGGATCCAAAATAATGTTTACCAAGAACACAAAGTGATTACAGTACAGAGAGTCTAAGGAATATACAGCAAGGAACACTGGTGTGGAGACGAGAACCCAAATTGGTGATTCAGACCTTGGGGTTGCATTCGGAGCTACCAGCTCTGAGCTCCAGATGTTTTCTTTGGTCGAATGGGAATTGGCATCACACTACCTCCGGGCTTAGGCCTGAGTTAGGGACTAGATGAGAGAATGCGCAGAGCTTCCTGCACCACCTGGCATGTGGTATGCAGTCATGTTAGCAGCCTTAGTTTAACTAATGCTAATCAATTCTACTTGGATTATCAAAAACCAAACAGTTGCTTGTGATACGGGTTATTTTAAGAGAAAATAAACGTCTTCTGGAAATTAAACTTTTGCCTTGACATTAATGTTGTTTCTCATAATGCCAGGCTCCCGGCCGTGAGCACTTCAGACAACGGCCAGAGCTGCCTTGGGAGGCCCCAGCCTCCGTTGTCACGTGTTTCCATTTGGCCTTAGTGTGCAGCAAGGATCATTTTGGAAAAGACAATGAATTTGAATTCCCCATTTCCAACCTTCTTAGCAAAAGAAATGAACTAAATAAAATGGCTTCAGTTCATCTCATCAGCCTCATCTCCCAGCCTTCCTATGAAAGTTAGGTTCCATGCATACTGAACTTCAGAAAATTCCCCAAGTAGACTGATGCCATGTTATCCATGCTTGACATCTTTGCTTGCATCACCTTCCATCCTCAAAAGTCCTTCCACCAGCTCCCCTGATGCACAATGCCCCTCCCCCAAAATGCCTCTTGCAGGAATGAGTCGTAGCTTTTTCCCTACAATTTTATGTAACTCTTTTTTTTTTTTCACATTTCTTCCTGTACTGCTTCTTTATAAAAAATTCTCATACCCATTTCACCCACTGGATCTGGCACTCTTCAAACATGAACTGTGTCTTCAGCATCCCTGAATTTCCAACACCTCATCCCAAGTATGAAAAGCAGTAGGTCCTCAGTGACATATAAACAAGCCCCAGGCAACTGATTTGTTAGCATAGAAAATGAAAAACATATGGGAGAAAACCTAAAAATTATACCTGGACATCTAATCTATAAAACAATGACCTGGTGTCTCTCCTTTCATGGTGTCATCCAAATCTTCTCCTCCTTCTACTCCTTGTCCAAATGCAGGAATGTTTAATCCCTCTGTAAATGCAGGTTAACTCCCCTCAATTTAACATTATAGTGTGAGGAGAATCTAATTGTTCCACGCTTCAGATGAAGCAAGGTAGGTACAGCCTCCTGGAATTTTTCTAGGCCTAAAAATGTCCTCGTAATGTAAAATTGCAGTGCCAAGGGTATTGCCTAGCCCATAATAGGAACCCAGTGCATATTTATTAAAGGAATAACCATGCGTTTTTGTCGCTTATTAGTGTCCTTTCAAACAACAGTCATTAGTTAAATGGTGTTGTCTGGGAATTGTTGCAAATACATATTGTTTCAAAATACAAATGACTTGCCCTTGTGGTTTGTTTTATTCTTACCCACCCTCTTGTCCTGAAAATTGCAAGTAGGCAGGACACTGAACTTCTACTCACTCAGTTCTTTTGTAGGGAAAAGCAAAATTTTGTAACCTTAAACCAACAAAGTCACACAATGAAATCAACAATCAGTCAGAGGAAGATGTTCAAGTGAAGAGGTTAATGAGAGAATTATTCAGAACGATTCCATTTCCCTGAGAGCAAGGTAATGGAGCCAAGACAGTCCAGGAAGGGGGCAGGGTAGAAACTGCTAATTCTCCATGCTGTAACAACCATATTTAAAACTTCAGGGTTGGAAGGCACTTTAGAAATCATTGCCCAGCTCTCACCCTTCACAGAGGAAGATCATTCCGTAAAGTTCAAAGAAGTGAAGAGACTTGCTAAAGGTCACAGCACTTGGAAAAGGCAGTGTGTTCTCAATGCTTCTACTCCACAGTGCTAAAACCTCCAGCCCCAAGTCTTGCCATTTCCTGTTTGCTGTGTTCTCAGAACATAGAAAAGTCAATAAATACTTCTTAAATGAACAAGCATAGATGGCCCCCTTCATTTTGACTTATGCCCAGTGACAATAAATAGAAGCTTGATCCAATGGCTCCCTCTACTAGGCAGAAACAAAGAAAACTGGAGAGCCCATCTTTGGTTTCTCCATGTACCCTAACACTGTGTCTCATACAGAGAAGGCAGACATTAAATATAGAGTTCATTAATAACTAGTCTGCTAGTTGGTGCTTACACTAAGCGCTTTACATATATTAACTCATTTAATTCCCACAAAAATTTAATGAGGTAGGTTATATTATCAGCAGCATTTTAAGGATAAGTGAATTATGGCAAGATAATTTATTAATTTATTCAACACTTGTTAATGCATAAGTGAATGAATTTATGACTAAGTCAAAGTATCTGAAGAATGCTCTGAGTTTTATGCTTAGCTATTGACTAGTCCATAGGTTAGCAGGTGTGCTGGTTTGAAAAGAGGTATGCCCCCTAGAAAAGCCATGGGTTAATCAAAATCCCATTTCATAAAGGTAGAACAATCCCTATTCAATACTGTATGTTTGAAACCGTAATCAGATCATCTCCCTGGATGATGTGATTTAGTCAAGAGTGGTTGCTAAACTGGATTAGGTGACATGTCTCCACCCATTTGGGTGGGTCTTGATTGGTTTATTGGAGTCCTATAAAAGAGGAAGCGTAGTTTGGAGAATGGAGATTCAGAGAGAGAGCAGAGAATGTTGCAGCACCATGAAGCAGAGAGTCCACCAGCCAGAGACTTTTGGAGGTGAAGAAGGAAAACGCCTCCCAGGGAGCTTCATGAAACAGGAAGCCAGGAAAGAAAGCTAGCAGATGATGCCGTGTTTGCCATGTGCCCTTCCAGCCAAGAGAGAAGCCCTGACTGTGTTCGCCATGTGCCTTCTCACTTGAGAGAAAAGCCCTGAACTTCATTGGCCTTCTTGAACCAAGGTATCTTTCCCTGGATGAATGCATTAGATTGGACATTTCTACAGACTTGCTTTAATTGGGACATTTTCTCGGCCTTAGAACTGTACTAGCAACTTATTAAATTCCCCTTGTTAAAAGCCATTCCGTTTCTGGTATATTGCATTCTGGCAGCTAGCAAACTAGAACAGCAGGTGTGCTAGGGTGGGGGGAATGGGGAATTAGTGCATAATGGGTATAGGGTTTCTGTTTGGGGTGATGGGGAAAGTTCCGATGGGTGGCGGATGGTGGTAAGGGCAACACAATATTGAGTATGAGATTAATCCCACTGAAATGTAGGCTTGGGAGTGGTTGAGATAGGAAAGTCCATGTTATAGATATGATCCCTTAATTTAAGAGAGACAGAGAGAAGTGAGAGAGATTAAAGAGACAAAAATACAGAAATGCAATACATGATCCTGGACTTGACCTAATAATGGAGGAGAAAATGCCCCAAAAGTCATTAATGTGACACATGAAAAACTGGACTATAGCCTGGAAGCTTGATATCAATGAAAAATGTCTTGGACATGATAACTATACATAAGAGAATTACCTAAGAGAATATCCTTGTTCCTAAGAAATGTACATGGATGGAAATATTAAGTATTCATAGAGCATGATGCATTACCTATTCTCAAATGTTTAGAAAATTGATAGCAGATTTTTATTATTTTTATTTTTATATTACTGTAATTTTCTATGTTATTCTAGTATATTCTAGTCTAGTTAGTGATTTAATACCTATCAAGACCCACAAAACAGATTTCATGAGCCATTAATAGGTCGTAATCAGCTGTTTGAAAGCACACTGTTTTATATGAAAGACTAACCTAATAAGTAAATTTTTCTTCTGCCTTCAGCTTGGGAAGTTCAGCATTATCAAGATGTCATAATACATTTACATTTAAAAGCTTTTGGAATTTAAAAAAATAGCAATGCCTTGTTGTTAACCTGGAATAAAAGAGACTTACAGATTTCAGAAGTTTAGGACCTGGAAACTCATGTAATTTTTACTGTCGTATCACAGTGTCTTGGTTTGCTAAAGCTGCTGGTATGCAATATACCAGAAATGGGATCGTTTTTATTAAGGGGATTTATTAAGTTACAACTTTACAGTTCCAAGGCCATAAAAATGTCCAAACTAAGGCATCCAGGGAAAGATGCCTTGACTCAAGAAAGGCCGATGGGTCCAGCACGCCTCTATCAGTTGGGAAGGCACGTGGTTGGCGTCTGCTTGTCCTTGTTTCCAGTTCAGTTGCTTCCAGCTTTTGGTTCACATGGCTAGCTCTCTAAATGTACGTGGGTCTCATTAGCTTCTCTAGGGCAAAACTCTGGGTTTCATCTCTTAGCTTAGCATCTCCCAGGGCAGGAGAGTTCTTCTCTTAAGGTTCTGACTATTTCTGTGTGTCCTAAATAACTTCACACCTGGGCTATTTCTGTATTGATCTCCAAACGTCTCTGTTGACACTACAAGCATCTCTAAACATCTGTATCTATGGCGGCTCGGAGCTCTTTCCCTCTCTATGAGCTCTCTTAAAATTCTCCAGTGAACTAATTAAGACCCACTTAGATCGGGTAGAGTCAGATATTCATCTAATCAAAAGGTCACACTCAAAATTGTGTGTCACATCTCCATGGAAACAATCTAATTAAGAGATCCACCCTACAATACTGCATCAAGATTAGAGGAACACGGCTTTTCTGGAGTACATAACAGTTTCAAACTAGCACACACAGTATATTTCCTTAAATTGGATGTGACCTTCTTAAGAGGAACACATTTCCTTGCTAACAGAAGCAACTCAGATCACACATCTGCTTGTGGTTCTTTAGGTCCTAAATTGTGAAACCCAAACGCATCCCAAAGTTTTGAGGTTTTAATTCAGTTTCTTCTTGTGAATTTCCAGTATGCAATCACCCCATTTTCTTGACACATTATCTATTATGTAATGAACTTCCTCAGAGTATACGATCCAAAGCTGATGTTGTCATAATTTGGTTTGATATATTCCGTCAGAGGCAGCTGTATGGCCTGATGATTTGCATCTTTCAATGCTTTGGTGAGAAAAGTAAAACATCAAGGAATGAATTAAAATTTTGGTATGGTGAGTTTAGGAAGGAAAAAATGGCTAATACATTAAAAAACAATGATAAAAATATCATTTTGAAGCATTATATGTACAGGGAAGGCTTCAAAACTACCTTTTGATCCTTTTTAATGTATATCTATATTGTTTATGATATATATAACATATGCTCTGTTTATTTGTATGTAATGCCATAGAAAAAGAAAAGAGTGCATACCCAGTTGAATTGAAATGTTTTTTCCAGAAAATATTCAGATTTTATTTATAGGTGTTATTGAGCTATGAAAACCAAAAGGACACAAATAAGTGTACTACTATAGTGGTAAAAAGCCATGGTAGTTAACTTTTTAAAATATCCTTTTGATAAGAGTTTTCTTTCCTCAGGAGATCCCTTGTCCTTCCCCTTTCTAAAGAAATCTTTCAATAAGTCATGCCAAGAGACGATTCTAAAAAATAACCCAAAAATCGTTTGCATATAGCACCGGGACACTTTTTCAGGGCAATATTTCTAAAAGCCGATCAAATTACTGCCCTCCCTCAGGAGCTTGAAGTGGGTCCAGAAACCCATTGTATGGATGCTCATATCGCAAAGAGATTACCTACCTGCACTTCATCAAGGCTTTAGTCCAGTGATTCTCAAACTTTACGTGCATATGGATCTCCGGAAGGGACTGTTAACGCAGCCTGCCAGGCCCCACGCCCGGCAGTTCCGCCTCAGTAGACATGGGGCGGAGCCTGAGAGTCTGAGCTTGGAACGTGCTCCCTGGTGATTGGCTGCGGCTGATTTGGGCCCCACCTTGAGGACCGCTGCTCCAGTCGCGTGTTGTGGAATTAGGACCCTGGGGCTGAACCCCAAGATTTCTTTTCAGGTATGAGCTGGTGAGCTGGTGATCAAAATGGACTGAAAGCCAAAGAACACCAACAAAAATGATCTGCAAATGAATGCAAGGAACGCATCATGAACGCAGGACCCTGCCCCCACTGAGCTAAAACATGTAGAATTTTCAATGATGGCCAAAGTTCTCCAGGTTTATCTTTTAAGAAAGGAGAAGACCATTTTATCAGATTTAAATAATGACTGCATAAATAAGTGGACTAGACCTCTGTTCGGCCTTTCAGTAAATAGCCGACATCTCATAGTACCAGACTGGGAAGGAGCAGGCGGGGCTAGTCTGTGGATGGCGAGAGCAGACTGTAATTTAACGAGGTAGGATAAGGATTTTGGAGCACAAATGTAGTGGGAAGGTTAAAGGAAAAAAAAGTTAGGCCAAATAATTGAGAGAAGCGGTGCTGTTGGTAACTGTGGCTCTGACATGGTTTGTCTACTGACCGTTTGTCAACGGAGCCGCGGGAAGTGCGCAGCAGCAGATTGTTTCAAGAGCAAAAAGACTTTATTAAAATGCAAAGAAAAATAAGCAGAGATGATTTAGGGAGCATTATGCATTTATTGAACAAACACTGCCAAAGACATTTCAGCAAACTGTGTGTTTAAAAAGTAATAAATAGCTATTGTGCTTACTTCATAAACTTGTCAGACTGTCTTCATTTTATTTTCCTGAACAAACTGAATTTCTGTACTGCTCATCCCCAGCCAGTTAATAAATACATCACCCTAAAAAGTGCTGTGGTATTAAATTTACAGCAGATAAAATATGGATGAAGTTGCTGTGCCTCAGGTACGTCAAGTGTGATTTAATATCTCACACTCCTCTTATGAGGAGTAAAAGATTACTCCGCTGCTTCAACCGCCAGAGAGCGACCTTTGCCCCAAAGTAACAGCCACTCAGCAAATAGTGCCAAATGAAGACGGAGAATAACATATAGATTTGCCATAAGAAAAAATTGATCTAAATCCATATATCAAATCTGCTGATGGGAGCTCTAGAGGAATGCCTCATAATCTTTAGTATGCAATTGCAGAAACTTTGGACGAAAAGGAGACTTTCCTGAAAGTATATGGAACGTTTTGGTTTCTTTGGGCATCATCATCATCAGCAGCAGCAGCAGCAGCAGCAGCATTATTATTAGCCTTTTGTATCTTTGGAATAAAATCTCCATGGAAGAAAATGCTCTTTGACTTAATGTCTCAATGTCTTAGTGGTAGGTATTTTCTCTCAGTAGGAACTATAAGCTCTCTGAGCATTTCAGAGATCTGGAGAATTTTATAAACGGAGGCATTGTTCCCCAGGGAAATTTCTCAACAATCTGATTTAATTTATATATTTTTTTAAAGTTCTGTCTAAAATGGTTTAAAAAAAAAAAAGGTCTCCAAGGAAAACATTTGTTAGCACAGAAAATAAATTCTCATGATTAACATTTTGCCATGCAAAAAGGCCGGTGTCTGAGGATTCTCTGCGCTTCAAAGTAGATGAGGAATGAGTTTTAAAACAAGAGTAAAAAAGAAGCAAATTGCTGCTGAGCTATTTTTACTTCAAATATATAAAAGTAGAGTTGGTGACTGCTATGTATAAATCTTCAAAGCGTGCACTGCCAAGGGTCTTCCTCTAAAGACTGCTGTGGAAAAAAAAAATAAACTTCAGCAATTAAAACGGATTTTTCCTTTCACCATGGAAGTGAGGAGAGTGGCCCAGTGTCCCCGGCTCTGTGGTGTTCCAGAGAGCAGTGTGGCTTTGCTAATTAAAAAAAAAAATCTCAAGCTCTGGGCCTTGGCAAATAAAAGCTTTTGTCGCCTCCTCCAAATTGTGACTACTCCACCGGTTTGAGGTGTTTTTTTTTGTTTGTTTATTTGTTTTTCACTGGGCACTTTTGTGCTCAATTGGCAATTGGTTTTACTGAGCCAGAGGGGACTGGGGACAAGGCTGTTTATTTCAAATTTCTTCAATGGTGAATAGCAAGGCATTGGCACCTACAGATAGGTTTGCACAAAAGCTAGGATTCTTAAAATAAATGAATGGGAGAAATATTCCGTAAATGGTGAGAGAGGGGAGTGAGAATGTATGTGTGTGTGTGTGTGTGTGTGTGTGCTAGTGTGTGTGAGGGGTGAGCTTGCTGGCATTTGAAATGGAAGCTCTCCTATTAGAAATGAAAACTCTCTTTGAAGGAGATTAGCAGGACAGGCCAGCACCCTTTCCCAGGCTGACTCCGATGACCTCATTGGAATAGTTGTTCACCTCTACACCTTCTTAAGCGAGCACTTTCCCCATTCCAGTTGCACAGTGGATTGGCCAAGGCAGGGTGACATTTTCTTGAGTGACAGATGTGCCTGCTGCGGAGGCTCCACTGCCTCTCCTGACTTCCTTGCCATCAGCTGCTCTTGGAGGAGCTGATACAGGTCCCTTTGTTAGTCTCTGTGGGGAAGGGAGCCAGGTCGGGATGGTTTGGAGGAGGTAGAAGGAAACAGACAGTGATGGGAGAGAGGGAGAGAGTGACATACTCTTTATGCTCAGACTATTTTCTTTTTAGGACGCACATGTGCATATATGTGAACATTTCAGAGAGGAGCACTAGAGTTAACCGACAAGGATTTAGAGGTTATGTAGGGACAAGGAAGGATTTAACAGCCCACAGCTTCAAACCCCCTGAAAACCTCTCATGGGCGTCTCTTTCCCATACTAGTAAGATTCTACAGACCAGAGAAGGGTTTGGTCAAGAGAAAAATAATGTCCCAATTTTTCCAAATGGCTAATTTCCCTTCATAATGCCACCATTTAGTTTTTATCCTTTATTTCCCTCCCACCCTCAGCTTATAGATCATTCTGTCATCTGCTTTTCAATATGGAGTATGTTCCTTAAAAAAATAAAAATCCGGGGAAATGATGTTCCCAGGGGATTGCTGACCTTGCCAATATCTGAGCCTAACCTGAGGAGGTGGCAAAGGGAGTCTCTTCAATTATGACCCTTTCATTTTGGTTTAATACATGTCAAAAAGATTTACAGATAAGCAATATTGACTTGAATGCTGGACTGTATTTGAAAAGTCAGCTTTTGGTAAGATAAACTTGACTAACAGGAAATGATCCAGGACAATTCATTAGCATTTCAAAACAACTAGTAAATGGCCATTTATTTCCTAATTTTTTAAAAGCTAACAGTGCTATTAATTATCCCTTTTTATGAATCCTGTCAAGGAGTGTTTACTTGCAATAAATTAATATTACACTGCTGGGGACATAGCATCCCTGCATAGTGTAACATTTTGGCCTTTAGCAGGACACAATGTAAATCTCCACAATTCTCTCCTGACAAGTTCATTTGGAAGCATCACCCAAAATTTTGCATCTCCTGGTGCTTTGAGTGGTCTGCACCCCATTTAGTCTCTGCCTTCCCTCTCAACCCACACGACTACTAGTAAGCCAATCTTAGACCAAATATCAGTTGCAACAAATTGTTTCTTTAGTTAAATTTAGCTTAGTTAATTTGTTTGTTTTTAATTCAAATTGAAACCCAGGTCACATCTTGGTGCATTTTTTAACAGGCATTTTTAGAACGTTTTTAGATTCTTCCTGGCGTATTTTTCTTGTTATCTTTACATTTATTTTCTTTGTTTAGAGAAAGTCACTGAAAATATTTGGAAATCATAAATCATGGATTTGGAGCTGCATGGTTTAGAATATACAGTGACTGAAGCAATGATGAAGGGAGGAAATGCCACTCAGAATTGTATTGATGCAATGATTATGAATAAATTTATCTTAAATGTTAAAAAAAAGACAGAAATAAATATCATTAGTACTTATGAAGGAACTAGATAAATCTTATAGATGAACTTGCTGTGTCAAAAGGAAAATATATTTTTTCAGAGTTTACTATGGGCACACACACACACACATATATATATATGCAGTTGCCTCTCTAAAAGGCTGTACAAACTAACACTATTTGGATCCATTTAGGAAAGATGGTCCATTTCCTTAAACATGGAAACTACTTATTTTTTTCTTTTTTTTAAATCTATGATAAATTGAATCTTGTTTGCATTTAGAATTAGTTGATTTCTACCATTAGAAATTTTTGACGTACAATTTTTCTCTGGTGAGTATTTCATGACCTTATCCCATTTGTATTGAGATGTGCATCTTTTTTTCTTATTAATATAGCAAAACTATTTTCTGTATTAAGGTTGCTAACCTTTGTGACTTTTGTTTCATGAAACTTCTCCCAGTTCATTTGTCTCAACTAGTTTTTAAAAATTACTTGGCTTTGTTTGTTTGTTTATGATCTAGAAAACGAAGACGGGGGCTGCTTATTTTTTTTATTTTAATGGGGTAAAGTATATTAGTTTTTCCTTTACAGTCTCTGCTTCCAGTGCAAAGCTAAGGAAGCCTTTCTCAACCACCCCAATATGATATTTTCACCAACAATTTCTTCTAATATTTCTGTTCCAATAATCTGACTATTTTTGTGCCTGTGCCATACTATTTGCAGCTTTCTATTATATTTAAATATCTGTTAAAGGTAATCTTCCTTCATTTCTCTTCTATTTTGAAAATATCCCTCCTATTCTGGAGTTTTCAGTCTGACAAGCTGTTTCTTTAGAATAACTTTTGTTAGATTCCGAATTCAGATTGAGGTTTCCATTGAGATTTTATTAAATGTATTTTTTTAGTTTGGGAAAAGTTAATATGTTTTCATTACTGAATCTTCCCATACGAGAATACAGAAATCTCTTTATGTATGGACACCCTTCAATCCTGTCATTCAGTAGAGTTCGTTTGTCATGAAGGTTTAGTACTTTTCTTTCCAAGCATGTTCTTCGATATACACATTTGCTATTCCTCCTATAAATAGGATCTTTATACCATTTTAATATGTATTAGATCTTTATACCATTTTAATACTTATTATCATTATAAGAGAAAATTATTACTTTTTACATTTATGTTCTTACCAGCCAAATATTCCTGATAGCTGTTTTGTTGATTCCTTTTTATTTTACAGGTCAGTAGTCATATTACCTACAAATAATAATTTCACTTCTCCTTTCCCAATATGCATATGCCATATTTTGACTTCTCACCTAATTGCATCGGCTGATGTTTTCTGAAAAATAAATAACAATGATAATGCTGAGTATTTTTGAGTTCTCCTGCATTTGAAGAACTACACCCACTGAATCAAGATAGAACATGTATCTTGTTTTTTGATTTGATATATTGTGTCCATTTTGCTACAGGTTATTTTAAGAACAGATGCTGGATTTTACATGCTGATACATTGGCTCTCATGAAATATTGCTTCTTTTTCTGTAGATATAATGAATTATGCTAATATATTTCAAGACATTTTGTACAAAGATTTGGTATCAGGGTTATACTATCTTGTTAAAAAAAAGTAATAAAATTTGCCTTATTTTTAAATTCTATACAACAGTTTATATAACATCAGAATTAATTTTTCCTCAAAGTTTTAAAGAGACGCATCTGGGTCAAACACCAACTTTTCCCATTTTTCCCACAGTTTTGATCTATTTAGTTTTCCTATATCTAACTAAATAAATTTTATAATTTATATCCTTATTACAGAATTTAAATTATACTAATATAGAGTTGAACAAAGTTTTCCCTTATAAGTCCTTACTTCTTGTTATATATTGTTTATTCCAGATAAACCAATTACCGAGTTTATTTTTAATACTATTTTTTAATCTACAGAGATTTTTTTCTAACATCTTTATTGAATTTTTATCATTTATTTATTTATACATTTGCATTTTGCATTTATATAAAGACATTGAAAACTGTGAGGTTTTATCTGAGTATAGTTATAGCGATGTATCGGTATAAAATAATTTTATCATAATTATTCATTTGAAAGTTTAAAAAATCAGGAAGTCGATTTTTTACAAATTTCATTGTACTGTCGTCAGAGATTATAAAATGTACTATTCTCTTTTAGGTTCGATGTTCATTTTTACTTATTTTTTCTTTATTCACATGTTATATATTTTTGGTAAGTTCTTTGTGTGGAAAACGTAAACAAATAGTATAATGATATTCCCCTCTACTATCGTATTTTTTTCATTTCTTCTGCTATTGCTAATTGCTTTTGCTTCATATGTTTCAGTGTCGTGTTATATGATACGCAAAGATTCAAAATTAACAGATTTATTTTGTCTCATACTATATGTAGAGCTTTGGTAAACCTTTGTCCATCTTTTACTTCAATCTTATATTTTATTCTTTCAGTTTAGGACTATCTCTTGTAAGAAACAAATAGTTAAACTTTTTAACTTTCACCTGAAATCTTATTCTTGTTAAAATGTGAATTCTTGTAATTATTATTAATACCATGCCTTCGCATTAGTATTAATACATGACAGATATGTTTGGCAATATATGCTATCACATCATATATTGGATTTATAGGTTTTTAATGTTTTTGTGCTTTGGGAGGCTTTTTTGCATTTTTCTAATTCGTCAGTATTTTCTTTCATTTCTTCCTCTCATATTTTCGGATCTAGGCATCCTATATTTAGTCATGGACATACACATTTTTTTAAATCCATCTCTGTTTCTAAGATGATCCACAGAAAAATAAAATGAAAGCTATTCACCTCACCAATGAACTTCCTACCTCCCACAGATTCCTCCACATATTTTTTTGCTCTGGGATTTTTATTCTGACTTATTATGATTCTATTATTATATCTCGTTTCTTTCAAGAATTGGTATTCTTTCTATCACCTCAGTTATACCTAGTATTCCTTAACACTTTGTTTATAACAGTGTTACACTCACACTGTTCTTTTACATTGTGGGTTCTACATTTGGTAGTTTGAAAATGTATTATTTGTTTATGTCTCAGTTGGCTTTATTATAGCTTTAGGTGTTATTTCCAGGAACTAAACATTATTAATTTACTTCCTTTTAGGTTATTCATACAACCAATAATGTCGCTCTGTTGCTTTCATAGAAAACAGAGTCTGGTGGGTATAGAATTTGGGGGTCGTATCAATTTTCCCAAAAAGCTCTAGAGACAATGCCCCATTTTCCTCTAGCATCTAATTTATGTAGAACACTATAGCTAGCCTGGGTTTGTTCCTATTTTTTCAAGCTGCTTTTATTATCATATTTGATGTTTTTCCCCGCCTGAGTGATTTTTGTACCATCAAAATTCGAATGTTTCAACAAGATATTTGTAGAGATTGGTGTTTGCTCAGTTCTCAATGAGCTTTTTAATCACGATGTTTCAGAAATTTCTTCAGCTAACAAAGAATTCCTTTAAACACTGAGCTTCAAACTGTTTCAGAAACTGTAGGGTTGAGAAGAGAAGTCTCAAGGACTAGAATGGCTGATGAGAAGACAAGGAGGACCTATGCTAGGCTCTTATAAATAAGTAAAATAAAATCACAGTTCCACTTTTATTATTTGATCTCTTTTTAGGTTTTATCTACTGTTTCTTTGGGGAAAGAAAGTCTGCCAATGAAAAAATTATTTACACTCACTTTCTTATGATACTCTGAATGCTTCTCTTCACTCAGCTTTCTTTTAGGGCACCCTTTTTACACATAGTTTGGCCCTTCATGGTCTTACCTCCATTTGCAACTTTTTTAATAGTTTGCTTTCTTATGTTTGTGCTTTACTTCTGTACTCTGAGAAATTGTCTTCAATTCATCTTCCCTCAACGGTTCGATTTACTGCAATGCCAGTTTTCTTCTAAAATCATATGTCTTGCCATGACATATTTTTTTCTTAAATTATTTTTTCTTACATGCATTCTGTGTCTCAATGACAACACTTTTTGTTTCAATGTTACCTTATTATCTCTCCTTTCACTTCCTACTTCGTAGAGACTCTCATTTTAAAATTACTATTGCTATCCAAATTTTACTTCTGTTTCATGAATCTTTCTTTAAAAATTTTTTTTTTACCTAAAGTCATTTCTTGGATGCTCTGGTTACCTTATTTTTTATGTTATAGAATATGTTTTAAAATCTGATTACTCATCTTTAAATAAGGAATATTTATTATTATTCTCATGGTTTCTATAGTTCAGTATAGGTAGGTTCTACTTGGGTCTCCTTGTGGCATAGAATTAATAGAATTTCCCTCCTACAATTTAAATTAAGGACTAATAAAAGATGTATTTCTATTAACAGTTAAGGCATTTATCAGTTGGCAGCTGTAGGAAGGGAGCTTTGGCTGTCGCTTCTGACGATGCAGAAAGAGCTTGCCTGCCACAGTGTTCATCACTCACACTAACATGACCTCACTAGTAGATTGCAACCTGTAGTTTGGAAATACTGACTTATAAAATAGAAGTCACAGAATTTGGTAATCGACTGGATATGAGAAATACAAAGAAAGAAGAAGTTAAAGTTAGCCTCAGGATATCTAGCTGGGGCATCTGAATGGAGGATGATGTCATTAACCCAAATAAGAATAGATAAGTAAGGGAAAAGATGCATCTCATTTTATTGGCATAGTAAACGGTTATTTCATATACACTGAATCTGAAATTGCATTGAGAGTTGCAAATAAAGGTTTAGAGACCAGGAGAGAGAAGGAACTCTGAAGAAACAGATCTTGGAGTCCTCAGTGAAAGAGAAATGGGAGCAGGGGCAGGCAAAGGTGGCTCAGTGGCAGAATTCTTGCCTGCTGTGCCAGAGACCTGGGTTCGATTCCCAGAGCCTGCCCATGTGGAAAGGAAAAAGGAGAGAGAGAGAAGTGAGATCAGATAAATTCACTGGTGTGAGCAGTTAAGAGGTGCCTTAGTCTGCTAGGGCTGCTAGAACAAGCACCACGATTAGTTGACTTAAACAGTAGGGATTTTATGCTGTCACAGTTTTGGAGGCTGGAGGTCTAAGGTCGAGATGCTGGCAGGATCACCCTTCTCTGAAATCTCTAGTATTCTGAGGGTGGCTTGTGACATCCTCAGTCTCTACATCCATCACACAGCAACCTGTGCTCTTCTATCTTCCATGGACTCTTTCTGTGCTCTATCTCTTCTGATTTACTTAGCGATGATGCCTTCTCAAGATATGCCCCAAACAAATTGGCTATGACCTTAAAAAAAAAAAAAAAGATTCAGGTTAAACACTAACTATACCATACCAGCAAAATAGCCATGGCAAAATACACAGGAAAAGAAAACATACTTTTAAAAACAATCAGGATATATTCCAGAGTAATTTGGGCAGAGAATAAAAAATGATTTGTGAAGTCCCCTGGAGAACTGGGGAGAAAGGAGGAAATATTAAACTTCTCCTCTGGGAAATTCCTGATATTCTCCCAACCAGTGAGGACAACCAATTCAATAGGATGGGCCCTCCCTCTTGGGGTTCACTCCTATGAAACTTATTCCTGCAAAGGAGAAACTAAGCTTACTTATAATTATGCCTAAGAGTCACCCCCAGAGAGCTTCTTTTGTTGCTCAGATGAGGTCTCTCTCCAAGCCAACTCGGCAGGTGAATTCACTCCACCCTAAGTGGGACATGACTCCCAGGGGTGTAAATCTCCCTGGCAACATGGGACATGACTCCTGGCAATGAGCTGGGACCCAGCATGAAGGGATTCAGAAAGCTTTCTTGACCAAGAGGGGAAAGAGAGAAAGGAGACAAAGTTTCAGTGGATGAGAGATTTCAAACAGAACTGAGAGGTTATCCTGGAGCTTATTCTAATGTATTATATGGATGTCTCTTTTTAGTTTGTGGTGTTTTGGGGTGGCTGGGGGAAGTACTTGAGTCTGTCAAGCTGTGTTCCAGTAGCCTTGATTCTTGAAGAAAACTGCATAACTATATAGTTTTTACAATGTGACTGTGTGGTTGTGAAAGCCTTTGTCTGATGTTCCTTTTTTCCAGGGTACAGGCAGATGACTAAAATGAAATAAGAATAAAAAAATAACTAACGGGGAGGAAAAAGGTAAAAGCTGGGTAGATTGAAGTATTGTGGGTCAATGGGAGGGGGGGTAGAGGGTATAGGATATATGAGTTCTTTTTTTATTTTTATTTTTTTCTGGAGTGATGAAAATATTCTAAAATTGATCATGGTACTGAATACACAACTATGTGATAATATTGTGAGCCACTGATTGTATAATAAGGTTGGACTGTATGTGGGTGGATATGTCTCAATAAAAATATTTTAAAAATAAAAAATAAAAATAAATACAGTGATAACATTAAAGAATCTAAAGGCTGGAAGGGAAAGGATGCAGGCTTTGTCAGGTTTACTCGAAGCCAGTGACTCACATTCTTTTGTTGTTGCTGCTGCTTGATTTAAAAAAATATTAATTCAGCCTACAAAATTTCTGTTTGGGGTGATGAAAATGTTTTGGTAATGATGGTGGTGATGATTACAACTACAGTGTAAATGTAATTAATGCCGCTGAATTGTCTACTTAAAATGGTAGAAATGGCATTTTTTTACCATAATAAAAAATAAATTAAAAAAGATAATCAGAATCTTCCAAAGTTATCTATTAATGCCAAACTAGAAAACTCTGTATTTTATAGAAAGCACCAAAGCAAAAACTTCCAATTTTGAGACTTCTATTCCCCCTTCACTGTCAATTATCTGTTGTATATGACATGATAAAAATTATACAAATAAAAAACTCAAATAGATGTCAAAGAAATATCCAGTTTAGGGTGTTGAAAACTATAATAATGATTATTACTAAAAAAATATAAGAACACTGAAGAATAATCTAATAAGCATTATTAAACATGACATACCATTTCCTTAGTAGAGAAAAATCTACAGAACCTTTAAGTATAGTGACTATATGTCCTGCTTAATGCCTGATTTTACAGACTAGTTATTTATGGTGCATCCTTCTACTCATTAAATGATAAATTCTACTATTGCCCCACCTTTACATCATCTAATAGTACAATAAAATGATTCTTTAATTTGCAACGTATAGCTACTGATTCCTCTTTCTCATCACTAAATCTCACCTTTACTTCTTACACTTTACCTTCTGCAACTCTCCAATCCAATTAATTGCTCTCTGTATTTGTCAGGGGTCTCTAGATATATATATATATACATTCAAAGAGATTTTATTATAAGGAATTGACTCATATAACTGTGGGGGCTGACAAATTTAAATGCTGTAGGGCAGGCTGCAAACTGGAAACTCCAGTGCTGAAGTCCTCAGTCCAAACTCCCCAGGAAATGTTGGCTGGCTAGAGATTCTGGCAAGAGTCGATGTTGATGCTGAAGCAGAAATTATTGTGACCTCTCAGGCCTTCAGTTCTGGCTTTAATAATTCCAACTGATTGCATGAGGAGACTCCTCATATGCTAAGGCCAATCTCTTCTGTTGACTGTAGATGTAATCAGCTGATTGTAAATACAAATCCCATCTATGGAATATCATCACAGGAATAAGCAGGTCAGTGTTTTACCAAGTAACTGGATGCCATAAACTAGCTAAATTGACACGTGGAATTAATCATCATAGGTGAGATGATCAAAGATGGGATCCTGGGAAAGCAGAGCCATTGAGAAGTTTGAGAAGATGGGCATAAAGGTAAAAGGAGAAGTAGAATTGGGCATGGGTACTAATAATTACAGTAACTAGTATTTATAAAGCAATTACTTTGTGCTGGGAACAGTGTTAAATCCTTTAAACTCATTATCTCATTTAAACCTCTCAACATAAGAGCTAGTTATGTATCACTATTCCTATTTTGAAAATGAGAAAATGGAGGTTCAGAAAACCTAGGGGATAGTCCCCAGTCACACAGCAAGGTAGCAGAGAAGTCAGTATTCAAGCGATTTTAACCTTACTTTGGAACTGTTAGATTGAAGCAAGAAAGTTTTACATGCTTTCGGCAGAAACAGAAGCCAATCTCAGGATATAAACTGTTCAGTGTACATCATGAGCCATACTGGAGTGAGGTGGAGTAGAAGTTGGAAAGCAGACCCTGGGGCAAGGATTTTAAGACAAGCAGTTTATTCGGGAGGTACAAAAATCTTGAATCAGGGAAGAGAAGGAAGCCAATAAATTATGCAGCAACAACCCCCCCGCCACCAATATAGGCAAATGAAGCTTAGCACAGTAGGAACACTTTGGAAAATGAAGTGCCTCAAAGTTATTCCAACAGAGGAGTGAGGAGCTGGACTATTTATGCATCCATTCCGGTCAGCTGTTGTTTAAGGGCTACTCCAGTGGATTTTAATGCGCTCAACTTCTGGGCAAAGAAGCATATGACCTGGAGAAAGCACCAGTGAAAGAGACGCAAATGCTGACAATGGAAGCCAACATTTATACTCCAAAGTCACAAAACATGTGAGAGGGACTGTCACTGACAATCCCAGTCTTCTGACAGTCTTTTCTGTTACAGAAAGTAGACTACCAAGTAAGTTGACTGGAGTAACAAAGATAAGGGAAAGCCATTAAGGTCTGTTGATACAGAACTTCAGTATAAAAGCAACAGAAGTTCACACTCTTGACTATCCCCAGAAAGGTTTTTAAAAGAACCCAGCAATATCACTACTTGGTATACACCCAGAAGAGCTGAAAGCGCTTCACTGACACAAACAGACATTTGCACACTGATGTTCATAGCAGCATTATTCACAATTGAAGAAAGATGGAAACAAACCAAATGCCAATCAATAGACAAATGGATCAACAAAACATGGTGTATACATATATGATGGAATATTATGCAGCAGTAAGACGAAATGACATCCTGAAGCACATGACAAAATGGATAAGCCTTGAGGACATAAAAGTACTGAAAGGAGAAGAGAAAGAGTGCAAGGCAGAAAAGTCTTTGAAGAAAAAATACCAGAAACTTGCCCAAACTTGCCAAGACACATAAGCCTACAGATTCAAGAAGGTTAGTGAACTTCAAAACAAGATAAAATCAATAAATCCACAGAAAGACAAATTATAATTAAATTTCTGAAAACTAAAAACAAAGAAAAATATGGAAATCAGCCAGAAAGAATGACACTTTAACTGTAGGGGGGAAAAGTCATTAAAGTGAAAACATATTTTTCACTAGAAACCATAGAAGCCAGAAAGAAAATGTGTAATATTCTCAAGTACAGATAAAACGAACTTGTCAACTCAGTATCCTATACCCAGCAAATACACTTCAGGAATGAAGGCGAAATCCAAATATCTCAAATGAAAGAAAACTAAGAGAATTTGTCACCAGCTTGACATCTTATGAAATAATGGCTAAAGGAATATCTCTGAACAGAAAGGAAAAGATAAAAGGAGGACCCTTGAAAGATCAAGAAGGAATGAAAATATATGGCTAACCAAATACAGTTAACTAAAACAGGTTTTCCTTCTTGTGAGTTTTCTAAATAATGTTTGACAGATGAGGCAAAGATTATAATACCACATTTAATGTGGTAACAAGTGTGTAGAGATGAAGTATTTAAGAAGACTATATTCTAAATGGGGGAATAAAGGGACTTAAAATAAAATTCTGTGCTTGACTTGCACTGGCAAGATGACAAGAGCAGCAGTATGTGATAAGTTATGTATGTATAATGCAATACCTAAAGTACCCACCAAAAAAAGCTATAGAAAGAGATACATTACAAAATACTTTAAATGAATCACATTTTTAAAATATTCAAGTAACCCAAATTTAATGGCTCAAAATCAGCAGAGATGAATTGTCTTATGGTTCTGGAGGCCGAGAGTCTTACATCAATTCTGCAGGCTACAGTGAAGATGTCACCAGAGCATTTCTCTCTCTCTCTCTCTCTCTCTCTCTCTCATCTATCTATCTATCTATCTATCTATCTATCTATCTATCTATCTATATTTATCTATCTTTCTCTCTCGCTGTCTGGGAACACTTGAGAAGAATCCATTTCCTTCCTTTTTCCAACTTCTACAGCTGAGTTCCTGGGACCATGATCCCTTATCCCACCTTCAAAGCCAACATAATGGGATCTTCAAATTTCTGCTTCCATCACATCTCATTCTCTCTGTCAAATTACTCTCTGCCTTCCTCTTACAACAACAATTGTAGTCACATTTAGGTCCAAGGTAATTCAGGATAATCTTCCCATTTAAGGACCTCAATTTAATCACAACTATAAGGTTCCTTTTGCTATGTAAAGTAAATCTCAGGGTTCCATTGATTAGGATGTGGACATCTTAGGAGACATTTTTCAACCTTCCACACTCCATTGTATGACGTCTACAATAACCTCACTTCACATATAGGCAGGTTGAAAGTAAAATGATGGAAAACTATATATCATGTAAATATCAAAAGAAAGTAAAGGTAGATATAGTAGCACCAAATAAAGGAGATTTCAGAGGAAGGAAAATTATAAGAGACAGAGAGGGACATTACATCAGTCCACCCCAAAGACGTAGAACTCCAAATGTGTAGCATCAAACAAAATAGCTACAAATATATGTGAAGCAACAACTGATAGAACTGAAAATAGAAATAGAAAAACCCACAGTAATCATTAGAGATTTCAGCATCCTTTTCTCAACAGTCAATGGAACAACTAGGCAGAAAATCAGCAAGAATATAGAAGAATTCATTAAAACCACAAACCAACACAATGCATCGACACTTATAAAACACTCCACCCCATCCAACAACCACAGACTACACATTATTTTCAAGTGCCCATGGAATAGAAAATATGCCATGGGATAAAACATATTCTGGGTAATGGAGCAAACCTCAACAGATTTAAAATGATCAAAATCAAACAGTATGTACATTCCCTGTTCAAACACAATGGAATCAAATGCAAATCAATACCAAAAAAGGAGAAAAATCTTCAACTATCTGGAAACTAAACATTATACTTTTAAGTAATTCATGGTTCAAAGAGGAAGTATCCAGGAAAATGAAAACTACATTGAATGAATTGAAAATAAAATATAGAAAAGTTTTGGGATGAAATTAAAGTAGTTTTGAAAGAGAAATTTATAAAACTAATTGCGATCATTAGAAAAGAGGAAATATCTCAGATCAAGAATCTGAGCTCCCACTCAAGAACCTAGAAAAAGAAGAGCAAAATAAACCTGAATCATGGAGGAGGAAGAAATGCTAAAGAGCGGAAAACAATTAAATTGAAAACAGAAAAAAAGAGACAGACTCAATTAAACAAAAGCCTGGTTCTTTGAAAAGATCATACAATGGACAAGCCTCTAGCAAGAGTGACAAAGACAAAAAAAAGACATACATAACCAATATTAAGGATGTCATAAGGGAATATCACTAAAGAAACTGCAGATATTAATGGATAATAATAGAATACTGTGAACAACTCTATTCACTTAATTTGACAACTTATAGGAAATGGGCATATTCCTCAAAAAACACCAAATCCCACAACTTACTTGTACGAAAAAAAATCTGCAGTATTATAACTACTAGGCAAATTGAATTTTTAATTTAAAAAATGCCTAAGGAAGAAAGCTCTAGGCCCAGAGCATTTTACTGGATAATTCTACAAAAAAAGAAAAATTAACACTATTTACCCACAATCAATTCCAGAAGATAGAATTGTACAAATATTTCCAATTCATTTATGAAGCTAGCATTACTCTGATACCAAAGTCAGACAAAAACAGTACAAGAAAAGAAAACTAGAGACCACTTATCACTCATGAATGTAAATGCAATAATACTTTTAAAATATTAACAAATAGCATTCATTAATATATAAAAGGAATTATACAACATGAGAAAGTGGGTTTATTGCAGGGATGCAACCCTAATTCAGTATTTAAAAACCAATTGATGTAATTTACCATATTAATACGGTGAATAAGAAAAGTTAGATGATCACATCAACTAATTCAGAAAAAAAGCCTTTGACAAATTTCAACATCCATTCATGGTATTTTTTAAAACCTCTCATAATATATAAGAATAGATAGATATTCCTTAACTTGATTAAGAGCATCTACAAAAACACTATAGTTATGATGATACTTAATTGTGAAAGACTGAATGCTTCCCCTAAGATTGGGAACACGGCAAACTATTCAACATAACTGCTGGAAGATCTAGCCAGTGCAATAAAGCATGAAAAGGAAAAAACAGGCATATAGATAGAGTGAAGGATTAAAACAATCCCTATATGCAGATGAGATCATTATCAATATAGACTATCCCAAGGGATCTACTAAAAATTCCTAAAAATAATAAGAGAGTTTTGCAAGGTTTCAGGATACAAGCTAAACATACAACAATCAATTGCATTTCTATCGACTAGTAATAAACTGAAATTTAAGATACAAAACCGTTTATGAATGTTCAAAAAGCGAAATATGTGCAAACCTACCAAAACACATGTAGGTCTTCTATAGTTAAAACTACAAACACTGATGAAAGAAATCAAAGAAGTTTTAAAGAAAAGAAGAGACATACCATGTTCATAGATTGAAAAACTCAACATAGTAAAGGTGACAATTCTCTCCAATATGATATACAGCTTTAAAACTCATTTCCTATTAAAATCTCAGCAAGATTTTCTATACGTATGGACAAGGTTTTTATAAAGTTCATACCAAAAAGGAAAAGGAACTGGAATAGCTAAAAAAGTTTTGAAAAAAAAAAGAATAAAGTGGAAGGAACCAGTTTACTCAATATCAAGACTTATCTAGCTACCATAATAAAGACTGTGAAGTACCAGTGGATGGATAAATACATAGATCAATGAAACAGAATAGAGACTGACAAATATACCCACGCAAATGTGCTCAACTAATTTTTACAAAGGTGCAAAAACAATTCAATGGAGAAATCATGACCTTATCAAAAAGGTGCTGGAACAATGGAACATCCATAGCCAAAAAAAAAAGCCTTGATTTAATTCTCCCAACTTATATAAAAATTAATTCAAAATGGGTCAGAGTAAAACACAAAGCTATAAAACTTTTTAAAACTAGGAGAAAAAGCTTGACATTCTAAGGCTCTTTAAAATGTTTTTAGACTTGACAATAAAAGCGCAGTCTATAAAATGAAAAATTGATAAATTGAATTCCATCAAACATTGTTCTATCAAAGACTTTTTGAAAGGATGAAAAGACATGCTACAGAGTGACAGAAAATATTTGCAAATGACATATCTGGCAAATGTGTGTGTGGGTGTGTGTGAGTGTGCGTGTGTGCATGTGGAGAGAGAGAGCATATATATATATACTCTCAAACCTCAACAGTAAAGAAAGAAACAGCTAGTCAGAACATGAGCAAGTGACATGAAGAGACTTTACCAAAGAAAGTTCATTGCCAAAATGGCAAAAAACACATTAAAATATTTTCTACATTATTAGTCATTAGAGAAAGGCAAATTAAAACCACAATGAAATACCACTGCTTACCTATCAAAACAACTAAAGCAAATAGTGTAACACCAAAAAGATGCACGGAAACTAGATCACTAATACATTGCTTCTAGGAAGTGCTTTCAGCCATTCCTGAAAATCATTTGGCAGTTTTTTTTTTAAACTAAAAATGTAACCCAGCTGGCTATTGTACTCTTGGGAATTAATACCAAACAAATGAAGGCTATATTCATGCAAAAACATGTCCAAGAATTTTGTAGCAACTATATTCGTAATTGCTAAAAACCACAAGCAACCGCAATGTCCTTCAACAAGTGAATAGTTAAGAAAACTGTAGTGCATCCATACCCATGGAACACTACTCAACAATAAAAGAAATGAACTATATATTCATGCAACAATCTAGATGAATCTCCAGAGGATTATGCTGACTGAAAAAAAAGTCAATCTGAAAAGGCTGCATCATTCCACTTACATAACATTTTAAAACCACAATATTATATTGTAGAAATAAGTGGTTTCCAAGTGATAAGGAGGGGTTGGAGGTGAAAGGGAAGTGAGTGAGACTCTAAAAGGGAACATGAGGGCAGTGCAGTGGTGACTGGTGGTTCAGTGGCAGAAGTCTCGCCTGCCATGCTGGAGACCTGGGTTCAATTTCTGGTGCCTACCCATGGGGAAAAGGTGTAGGATATGTGAGGGATACTTCTGGTGCTCAGAATGTTCCACTGTATGATGGTGCAATGCCAGTACCTGGTTATGATATTGTATTATTGTTACTCAACGTGCTATCAAAGGGAGAATCTGGATACAAGCTATACCTCTATGTATTATTTCTTACAACTGCATATTAATCTACAATGCCTCAAAATTAAACATTTAATTAAAAATATATACTGTTGGGGACTCAGTTTCTTGGTAAGCTACTGAAGAGCTAATGGGCAATAGAATAGGCCAGAAATGTAATTATTTACCAAAAGTTCCAACTTCAAACTCTTCTTTTCTTTTTGTCCACTGCCTTTTCTCCCTCTCCCTTAAGCCCCATGGATGTAGTCAACTTGCTAGGAGTTTAATAAAATGAAAAATCATCATTTGAGGTGCAAATGATGGGAACTGCTTTTGCCATCAACATTACCAATATTCAAACCTTTATTCATCTCCCACTGAGTTAAATGGAGCAAAATCTGGGCGAGCTTGAGTTGAACCAGATGATTTCTGAGATCCTTTTAACAGTCCTGAAATGTGTTGATTTTCTATCCAATGCAAATGAGCAAATCTAGCAATCTTGTTTTCCATCTAGCAAAGAGCTCAGCTGATTTTCCAGGACTATGAAGAGTCGGAGATTTTACCCTTCCAAGCTGACAGGTTAGTTTGCCTTGACTTCTTGGATGCTGGTATGATATTGAGACTTGTAGGTCAGAGTCAAAGGACAGTGAATTACTCACAATAGCAGTAGCCAGATTACCAGCCAGCATCTGCACTGATTCCTGGAGACCTAATTCCCACAAGGTGACACAAAGAGAACCAGATGACGCTTTTATGTACACTGGGCTGCATTACAAGAGAGGAACTCTGAGGCTAGGGGAGGAGAACCTATTATGGGCACTGAGCCTGCTTGTTCTTTGTCCTGGGATAAAACGTCTTCATTGTACAACCAGCATCCATGAAACTAGGGTCAACTAACTTTGTTAGCTCACGAGTGAGGTAAAAGTTCCAGAGCAAAGCCCAGGAATATTATCACTTAAGTTGTTATTTGTATTTGTTTATTTAGTTTTTGTGACTATATAAAATAGAAGTTTAAGCTAAACCGCATTTTCGAAGGAGACTATAGAAAGATTTATACCTCAGCATTCCAGTTATCCATGACTGGATATCAAAGCACCTAAATGGAGTGGTTTAAAACAATTTATTATTATGTCTTCTAACTGTGTGGGTGTCCTTGGTTCAGTTGGGCCGTAGTTTTTTGGGTCTGTCGTGTGGTTTCAATCATAAGGTAGAGGGCCGAGTTACCTGAAAGTTTCCTCACCCACGTTTCTGACACTTAGGCTGAAATGTCTGGAATGGCCATGCTGGCTGGAAATCTCTTTCTCTTTGTGGCCTCTTGATCCTGCTGGCTTGGGCTTCCTCCCAGCATGGCCATCTCATGGGGTCCGACTTCCTATATGGCGGCTGCCCACCTCACGGAAATGTTCCAGGCACATGTGGTGGAAGCTATGGGTCTCTTTCAACCCAGCCCTGAAGGCAACACGGCCACATCTCCTTGTGGTGAGGTCTGTAGGGGCAGAGCAGCTTCTTCACTGGAGGGTGGAGCTGAACATAGGCTCAATAGAGGGAACTCACTCTGACACCTGCAGCTTGGACAATGCTTCTGAAAATTTAGAGTGGAGAGTGTAGACGTATGTGTGCGCATCTGTTTATGTTTGTATGTTATGTGCTACACATCCAGGAGAGAAAAACTTTTCATCTAGAATCAGAAGGCCCAACGTTGAACGCTAATTTTTTATATCTACTGACTATAATTCGAAGCAAGTCATTTTTCTTCTTGGAGCCTGTTTCCCCATATTTAAAATGGAAATAATATTACCCCACGCAGAGATAGACAGTGAGGAATGGTTAGGATAACGTGAAAACACAAAATCGCATTAAAGTCATAGCTTTGTGCAGACCAAATTCTTCTCTAGTGCGTAGTTTTGAGATTGTAACTTTTACAAAATGGAAAATGCTTTTCTACCAAGAGTTTCCACATGTAGTTCAAAAACTGAAAGTAAACGTGGAATTGGCTATGTTACACAGAGCCTCGGTTCTGTCCCAGCCTTGATGTACCTTTTAATACCAGAAGCAGGAGAGACAGTGCCCCGCCGGCTGCAGGTACCCTGAGCCTGCTATCACTGGGTGATGACAGCGGATTCAGGAGGAGGTGGCCACCCCAAAGTTGTACTATTAAATTACACTCTGTCCAAGGAGAATGATCTTTTGTTTCGGCAGCAAGTACTAGTCCCCAAAAATGTGAAAAACAAAACAAACAAAAAATTCCAAGCGTTCTAAAATAGACTGTCACACAGAGCACCATAAATTATTATGTAAAGCAGTCCATCATTCATTTATGCTAGAGCCTTAAATTTAGGAGAGAGGTCTGCCTGAGAAGAAAAAATACAAAATCAAAACCTCATTTCTGATTTTCTTTAATTCCCCCCTTAACCAATTCGGGGGGAAGCTATAAGACAGCATTACATAGTTATGGAATACTTTTTTCAGTTTTACATATTAAAAGCATCACAGAGTTGCGCTCAGGGTGGAAAAAGAATCTATTCCAGAAACAGAAGTTAGATAATCATTATTCTATGCCAAACACCTGAACGTGTCACAATAGTAAAGAAGTTGTGTGTAAAACAAACGACAGAGAGATGAATACATGTTCACCTTGCTTTTCACTATAATTTCAGATGTGAATACTCATGGGGAAATGATCTGAAATGCAATACAGATCCCCTTTCAGAATCATGCCCTCTATTCCAAGAAACACCCTGCCTCTACTGACATACATTTGATATGCATATAATTCCCTCCTTCTACCTCCACAAGGACAGCTAGTCAAATGAAAAATCGGTCTGCGAGACCCTGACACACTCAGGAACTATAACATATATTAAAGACACCACTCAGTGAATTTCCATTTGTTTAGAAGACCCTAAAGACTCCATCCATCTTATATGTGTAAGGACCACAGTGGTCACACCATCTCTCCAGACGTTCAACAGAATTTAGATGCTAAATCAGATGCGTGGAGGCTTTCATGAAATGAATATGGGCTCAGCCATATCCTTATTATCACACAGGCCACACGGTTATCAAAAGATCAGTGTGGAGTGAAAGACTCTATTTACAAGGAATTCCTATCAGTACCTTCTGTATAGTAGCACAATTAATATAGGTGCCAATTATATTGGCCTTTCTAGCAGGAGAGAACAGAGAACAGGGAGGTATGCCTGCAAAATCAATTCTTTTTTTTTTTTCACCTTTTCCCCTGTCTCCAACCAGCAGAAGTCAAGACAACTACTCTATTGACCTGCTATTTATGTCTGGATAGAAAGATAAATGACAGAGATGATGATGATAGATAGATAGAAAGGCTGAGATTTTCATTATTTTTAGCTGCATAAAATCAAAATGATCCTAAGTTAATATGCACATATCAAGATCAACTTATTACCAATGAAAAAGGAACTTTCTAGTGATAAAGCCTAGTTCTAATGACCCTGCCATTCACCTATACACTTATTTATTCACCAAACATGTTGTGTTAGTAACTAAAGAAGTGATCCAGGGATGAAAAGTACAGCCCTTGTTCCACTGTCGAGAGGGGAGAAAGATATACAAGCATATAATTAGTGTTTCAATTTCCTGGCTGCTAAAGCAAATACTGTAGCAATGGGTTGGCTTAAACAACCAGAATTTGTTGTCTCACAGTTTCAGGGCTAGAAGAAGTTCAAAATCAAGGTATCAGCAAGGCTTCCTCTCTCGCTGAAGCCTGTGGTTGGCTGCTTAGTTTTTTCCATCACATGGTGATGTCCTCTCCTTTCTCTTCTGGGTTCCATTGACCTCTAAATTCTGGTGTTCTCCATGACTTCTCCTCACGCCCAATTTTCTTTGCTCCCAAGAACTCCAGCCATTGTAGATTAAGGCCCACCTCGTTCACTTTGGGCCTTCACCAATCACATCCTCAGAGGTCCTATTTACTAATGGGTTCGTACCCACAGGACCAGGGTCTAGACCTGAACAGGCCTTTTGTGGGGACCTGATGTCATCACCAACAATTAGCATGCAATGCAATGCGAGGCATAACGAATCACAGTAATGCAGGAGCACTAGGGAGAAGGACTAAGTACAGCGAAGTGGTGTGGGGTCGGACACCTGGAGAACAAGGACCAGAGGAGAAGGAAGACCATTAGAGAGCTGAAAGTGGAGCTAAGAGAAGGAGGCTCTTTGATGGGCAAAGTCACGAGCTATGAAATGGCCTGTTTTCTTTTGGAGAATTGCAGATCATTCAGTAGGATATAAGAGAAAGAGGAGAAGGATGACAAGATATGTGACTGAGGTGGTAGCCACACCTAGCACATGGGATGCCATAGACTTAATTCTAATGATAGCAGGAGGCCATCTGCTAAACAATTTACATTCATAGACTTCCACAAACATGATTTTAATCTGTATTTGGATAATTTTAAAGGTGCTTTTAGAGATCACAAATTGCAGCCAAACCCTCAAGCTCACAAGCTTGCAGATCTCATTATTAGAGGTATATGTGAACATGCCTCTCTCACATAGCTAACGCCATTCCCAACTGATGGAATGTGGTGGGGATGCTCAAATTGCATGCTGCTGAGGTGGGTGTCATCTTGGTAAGGAGAAAAAAACACAAAATTGCTGTCTTCTGTAGAGTGACTTTCTCTTCAGTTTAGGAAAGCAAAACACTTGACAGTAAGTTGAAAATATTTTTAAAGATGGGAAACCCCGTGTATGACAAAAATCCTTCAAATAAAATGATACATGGAAATTGTTCGCGTGTTACAGATGGCACTAATTCCATCAGAAAATTGCCCCAAGAGCATGAAAGTCACTAATACGACATGGAAATCCAAGAATCTTCAATTATATTAGCAGCACTGCCTATTATATTAATCTTTTATACAGTTCCTTTCTATCAAATCACATTAGCAAATTTGGTTTAAACTAATGGGCAATAAAAATCTTATCATTTTTATTAACTATGAGAAAATTATGGTTTTACTTATATTAAATGCTTGATCTCATTCATCCTTCTATGTTAGATAAAGGAAACCTTTGGTGTCCTATATTCCTCGTTTCTTAGTAATGAAGACACGAATCTTATCACTCAGGTTAGAGTAAATTTGGACTAAGACACAAAGGGATGGTGGTCAGCCCCTTACATGAAAACTGTAAGTTTAAACTTATAAATGCCTTTAATTTTATCTTCTTTCCACCTCCACAGAGCTGGCAACCCATTTATCAGTCCCTCTCATCTTCTATAAAATATACGTTGACTGAAACATGGTGAGTTAGCCCTAGGACAACCCCTATGATATATTTACCTCCATTGAAATAAGAAACAAAAAGTCACTTTACAACTTTTCTCACCATCTTCACTAACTGGAACACTTAAAAAGAAAATCTCTGTGGCTGGCATGGCCTCCCCACCCCAACCCTTCCTGCCACTCTTAGCTGATGGCCCTATTTCCTACTTTTCTGAGGAAATTGAAGCCATCAGAAAAGAGCTTCCACAAATCCCTACCTCCACATCTATTCTCTACATAGGTGTTATAGTTAGGTTCAGGTGTCAGTTAGGTATAGCTGGCCAGATGATGGTGCCTAGTTGTTCTGTTGCTGCAGACTTAAATCATCAGCATGTGAAATTCATCTATGGCTGATTACATCTGTGGTAGGCCAAGGGGAGTGCCTTCTGCAATGAGTGACATTTAATTTAACTAACTGGAGGCTTAAAGTGAGAGCTCAGCAGAGCTCAGCAGCTCAGCGCAGCTCAGCGCACCTCAGCTCAGTGCTCAGAGCAGCTGAGACCCAGACGTTTGGAGACACAGAAAGGACATGCCTTGGGAAGCCGTTTGAACCCAGGAAGCTAGGCAGGAAGTCCAGCAGATGTCACCGTGTGCCTTCCCATGTGACAGAAAGCCAGAGGAAAGCCAGCTGCCTTTCCTCCAAGGCACTGTATATTTGTAACTAAATAAATCCCCTTTATAAAAGCCAGTCCATTTCTGGTGTAATGCATTACAGCAGCATTAGCGAACTAAAACAAGAGGTAGCACCAAATGGTCAATTAACCATTTCCCTCTTCCTTGATGTAGCAGTGATTGGCATGATTGATCACTCTCTCTCTCTCATACATGTGCTTCACTGGCCTTTGGGGATGCACCTTTGGAGGATTATTTCCTACCTTATCAGTGGCTCTTTCCCATCTCCATTGCTTCTTCTTCCTCTTCTCCCAGACATCTGAATAGGTTGTTATCCTTTCTGGAACACAGTAGTTCTTTGTCTTCTTCTCTATCTACTCCCATCCTTGGGGATTTAATCAATACTTGCCCACCTGTAGCCTTCCCTGTTTCAGTTGATGTCAACTCAATACTGCCAGTTGCTCAAGTCTTAAAGCCATCCTTGACACATCTCTCCCTCTCCCACTCCATCCAATCATTAGGAATTCTGTCGGTTTTGCCTTCAAGTTACATCTAGACCCAACTCTACATCACTTCCCTGACCATCGCTGAATCAGAGCCACCATGTGCACCCATGTCACTACAATCTAAATGCCCCACTGCTGCCAGAGGAAACCTTTAAAAACAGGTGCCAGTCATCCACTCAAAACCCTTTAACTGCTTCCTTTTTCATTTACAGTGTTCTCAAAGACCTCTGTGCCCCCTGCAATTATTTTTCTGACCTCATCCACTGCTGTCACCACTACTCATTCTGCTCCAGGCATCCCAGCCCCCCTGCTCCTCTTCCAAGGCAATCTCCTGTCTTATGGCTTTTGCACCATCAGTTCCCACTGCTTGAAAATGTCTTTCCCCTGATATCCATATGGTTCACTTTCTCATCTCACAATCTTAGCTCGTATGCCACCTTCCCAATAAGGTCCACTGTGACCTGACTTAACCCCTCAAACTACTTCCTTGCCTCCCACTCCCCACCCTCGATGCCCCTACCAGCACTTTTGACCCCTCCCCAGTCCTATGTTGCTTTTTATTTTCACCATGCCACTTATCATCCCCTAACTTACTTGTCGATAGCTTTACTATTAATTTCCTGTCTCCCATTGCTACAATATAAGCCTCACAGAGGCAGGGATCTTGGTTTTGTTCATTTACATACCATTAATAGTAGGAACAATGCCTGATATATAGTAGATGTTCAATAAATGTTGATGAATAAATGAATTCATTAAGCATTTTATCATCCCTAAAAATCATTTGTGATTATCATGCTTGTATTTATTTTGCATTGTTCTAATGATTAAAGTAATACAAAGCCCCTTGGAAATTTCTGAAAACGTATCATTAATGTAAAGAGATATATATGTATATATATATATATCATTAATATGTCTACCAATCCGTGAAAAAGGTTAAAATTTTGCATATTTTAGTAATATTTTAAAATTAGATCATATTCTAGGAACTATTATGGATACTGCTGTTTTTGCTAAATATTACATCAAAGTCATTTTCCACGACATTAAAAATGTATCAAAAACATCTTTTTAAAATAGCTGCATAATAACCCATCATGCAAGTTACAATGCTTTGCTAAATTATTAGATTGTTTCCAAGCATTTCCTATTACTTGGCACTGCAATAAGTGTCTTTATGCAGAGGTCCTTGTCCGCATATCTGATTTTTCCTCGGGACTAATTGAGAGAGGAGGAGATGGGCCTGCCACAAATGGCATGGACATTTTTAAGGCTCTTTACATATGCAGTCAATTTGCCCTCCAGAAAGGGGAAGCCAGTTTATAGAGATACACACCAGTAGCATGTCTGTACCAAAAAGAAATCATGATAGAATTAAGCATCATAAAATCATTTGATCTTTACTAATTTTGCATGGTTAAAACCATCATCTCAAGATTGCCAGTAAAACTGAACTTTTTTCTCATATTATTCACTATTTATATTTTCCTTTTGTGAATTATCTTCTCATTTCCTTTGCCAATTATCTACTGCAGTCTGTTTTTGAATGGATTATTCATGTACTGAAGCTATTAAACTTTTATTCTTTATATTTGTAACAAATATTCTCCAGTGTCTTGTCTTAAGATATTTTTTACCGTGCAATATTTTCCATGTTTATGTAATTAAATTTATGAAAAAATGTCCCTCATGATCCTTTTCATGTGGTTAAGCTCTTCTTCATTCAAAGACCAGGTAAATGTTCATCATAATTTTTTCCAATTTTTTTATGGCTTTTCAAATTTGTCTTTCTTCAATTCCTATAGAATTCACTTAGAGGTATGATAGAGTTGAGACTCTAATGGGATTCTTCCCAAAAATATATCTAATTGTCCAGCATCTTTTATTAACCTTCCTTTTTCCCATGGATTAGGAATGCCAAATTTGTCAAACTCTTAAATCTTCACATGTAAACATCTCTCCAGTGGCTGCATAATTTTCCATCTTACAATTGTTACATAAGATTTGCTACCTTAGCATTTTTATCTGATTTAGCTGTAGCATTTATCTCTCCGTACTACAATCATTTGCTAATTCTTCTCTGTCCCCTATTAGGTTATGATAAAATTTCTAATTTTTCTAATTTTCTAATTTTTTTTTTCTAGATACAGCATGGCGCCTGGACAACAGTAGCTGTAAAACGGAAATTTATTAATCAATGGCAATTCTCCACCCCGTGATATTCAAGGAGCCTGGTAGACTGGACGGGGTGAACAAATCAAAGCCATTCACCCATTTTGGCCTCAGGGATGGTAGAACTGATATAAGAAACATATAGACAGCATCCCAGGTTGGGAAGGAATAGCAAGAAGTTTAGGAAGTATTTTCACAATTAGTCTTAGGAGGAGGTGTTTGACAGATTTTAGGGGGGCTTCCTTGCTTCAAAATAAAATAAAAACGATTGTTTTCAGAGGACCAAGAAGGAGCGCAAGGCTTATTATGACTCAGCCTCAGAAATCTTAACACTATTTGTGAATCATGGTTGCCCAGGTAAAGGGGAAGGGGATGACTCCACCTCTCCACTGGAGGAATATCAAAGAGTTTTCGGTCATCTTTAATCCCTCACATCTTCCACAAAAAAAAAAAAAAGAAAGCCTCATGAAGGCTAAGCTGACACCTAAGTAGAACATTTCTTGCTGTAATTTAAGGCTATTTTCTTCATTTTGTCTTCTTGAAGCATAAAAGAATTGTCTAGAAAGCTTGTATTTGATATCAATTAAATTGAAGATATTTATATCTTATCTGGGATTAGATTTTCCCTATGTATAAAATGAGTAGCTAGAACTTGATATATGATAGTTTCCAACTCCAACATTTTTAGGAATCTATATGGGATGCCGTACTCATCCTTTAGCCTTGTGCAAAAAGTCTAAAAATTGCTTCATAATAAATACTTATTTTTCCATGACTGATCTGCAACCGCTCAAAGCACTGACAAAATGTTCCTTTCCTTGAACTGCTCTATACGACTGAATTAGTATTGTCCAGATAGGAGTTGTTCTGAATTTACACATAAAAATAAAGTTATTACAACATTTTGAAGAAAATCTTTGAAGCTAATTATCTAAAGATTAGAGAAAGGATATCTTTTAATTAATTTCAAACCCTGGATTGAGCACTAAGTAGAAACATGAAAGAAAGATTTCCAATAGGAAGTAGTGGTTATGGAAGAGGCTTCCTCCCTTTGAGGATTACCATTTAATTTTCAACATTGATTTGAAATAAATGCTGGTATGATCTCTGAGGAAAGAATGCTTCAGTTATAAGTGCACAGGAGAAGCACACAGTATAATAAGCAAAATGTATGTTGTGTTCCTTTGTTCAACTACTTTCAATACCCTGTGCTTTGGTTTCAAGGAAGAGATTTACCTTTGCACACTCACTCTCCTCTCAGAGAAATGTCATGGAGGGTGAACTTCTGCACACTCACTCTCCTCTCAGAGAAATGTCATAGAAGGCGAACTTTTTGAGGGGTCTGCCTTGGGCTTTTAGTGATATTTTTATTCACTTTCTCTCCACCCAGCACACTGCTTGGCACTTCAGTGCCTGGTAAGTGAATTGCCACAGGTATTTTTCTTTCCCTTATGTTAATGGGCAAACTTAAAGTTTAAAACTGTCCAATGTAAATAATGGGAATGATGAATAGCTTAATATTCCCTACAAGGTACACAATGTATGATTCGCAGCGCATTTTATGGGTGTTATTTTCTCAATCGTTTTAAGCAAATTTTACAAAGTACCTACTAGATGCCAGACACCAAATATTTGCTGAGAACCCAAGGATGAGGGAGAAATTGCCCTTATCTTCAGAGTTTCCCAGCCTTCCAGTTTCCATCCCAAAATGGAAGCCAGATGGCTTTTCCCAACCCTTTGGCATGGATGCAACAGTCTCTTCCTACCTTCCATCTTTGCTTCTTCCTTTTAAGCTTGAGTTTTAAGTTACCTACTGATCTGCCCTATTTTATCTTTAAAACTATAATCTGATCTAGAATCTACATTCTTTCAGAGGCAGTGCTTAAATTAAGGAAACAGAAAAAGCTAGGTCCTTACTTTCTTCTGCACCATTAGCTTTTGACAAATTTAACTTTAACCTCTGCAGATCACCAGCCCTATTTTCCACAGGCCAGTGAGAGGCTTCCTCAATGCAGCACCATGCTCCTCACAAAGGGCATACATCTTGCCATTTATCCCAAAACAATGTGACAAGTGGTAATAAAAGGTACACAGCATCACACCATAAGCCCAACAGCATTATGAATAGGTCAGTAAAAATTCAAAGCAATCCATCCATTCCCATATTGATCCACAAGTTAGAAGGAATATCCCAATTCTAATTAATACTCACTTTCATGCCATTTTATTGATGCAAACTAAATTTCAGTCCCCATTCATTCCCTCTATAACTATTAAAAAGTTCCAAAACTAACACCTCTCTATCATTGCTCTGTCACTCATTTGCTCATCCATTCATAATTTACATTCTTCAACTACAATATTGCCCTCATTTATGAATGCTTCTTTGGAAAAAAAAAAACATATCTGATAACCCTTTACTTGCTAAGCATGAGTACCTAACATTTTGATAATTTGGGTCCAGGAACATTTTGAATCTGTCTAAAAAATAAACTACAAACTGATAAGTATTCATATAATGTATACAAATAATGTCTACAACAGATGACCTTCTGTTTCTGCTGTCCTTGCTTTTCCCTGACCAAGGGTTTGCACATCTTGATAAGGCTGCATTGGTGAAGCAGAAGGTATGGTTAGAGGCTGACAGGAGTGAACTCATGGACTACTATGTATCTTGCCAAGAAGTCTGAGTGCCATCCTTTAACCCGAGGATCCACTGACAGGTTTGAATGGAAGAATGACAGGATCAAACAGGAATTCTGGATACACAGAGGATGGATGGCCGTGAGTAAGGGGGTAGGGGATGGAGATAAGCTGGAGGCAGTGCCAATAAGGAGTCTACTGTAACAATCCAGGGAAGAAAGTGGGTATTAAGTTGGTAATATTGGAGATGGAGAAAAGAGGAAAAGATAAGATAGTTAAGAATTACACTCAACAATTTGAGAGGATGAGTAAGAAGGAAACTAAGATAAGTCAGTTTTCACTGTAAGTGACCTAAGGAAATGTAGTGACATTAATCAAGATATACCAAATGAAGATCATGTTTGGAAAGGAGAAAATGAGTTCATATGGGGACAATGTTAAGTAGTAAAATGCAGTTTATAGCTCAATGTTTCTCTAGTCTTCAAAAGAAAATCAGCTAAGGAGATTTTAAACATGCAGATGCCCAAGTCTCTCCTCCTGCACCCATCATTAGCCTCATAGATCAGATTGCCTGGGGTTGGGCCCAGGAGCTCTTCACTGGATTCCAATCACAGGGCTGAAAATTACTGTGGTAATTTAACATGCCCATCTGAGTTGAAAACTTATATTTTCAAATTTGTAGTAGAGATTCATTACTACTGAGGTGAGCATTGACGTCCTGGATATGAAAGAGGTTACCCAGAGGGACTGAGAACGAGAATAGCAACAGAGCAGAGAATGAAGGATAAGGAGAGACTATGTAAAACGTCCCCTCATGATACATGGAGTCCAAGTAAAAGGAGGCCATGAAGAAGCCATTGAGAGTTGGTCTAAGAATGGTTAGGAATGATAGAAAAGGGCAGGGCAGCTGGAAGACAGAGTTGAGAGAATGGCGATCTGGTGGCCTAACCCTCTGAAGAACTTGGTTAACAAAGTCTGGAGACTACTGGGGGATTCATTTTCAATGCAAGGAGACAGAAAGGAAGGATAAGGACTGTGAGACGTAAAATGATAGGTGTAGTGAGCTAGTCGAAGTTGATGCATCAATGTCCTCTTTGAAGTATAAGAAAACATTTGGAATTATTTATGGGAAAAGTACAGATAAGAGCTACGAAGAAAAGATAGGATTCATAATTTTCTTGCAAAAGTTCTCCTCATCTGAGGGGTAGGAGCAAATCAACAACAAAATAAAACCTAACCAATTAATTAAAGCAAGGCTGGGAGATTAAAGACCTACTAGCAAGGACAAGAGAGTGAGAGAGTTGAAGGCTGGCAGGAGGCTGAAGTGATGAACCATGGAGTCCAGGCTAAATTGAAAAGGAAATGAAACCCATGAACAGTGTTGGGTGGAAATAAAAGGGTAGGTTAAGGTCTTATTGAGTTCAAAGAGCAAGTGTAATGCTAGTGTAGGAGAGAGAGTGGTAGAAGTGGTTCCAAATGTGAGACATGGGAGTTTAAGATTTCACAGGTAAAGCTAGTTCCAAATGACCAGTGGAGTGAGCTGCTGAGTACAAGAAGGTTAAAGGTCAAATAATTTTGAGCTTGGGTTGATGGAAGGGACATAAATAGCATGAATATTAAATTCCCCAGGATCATGGAAGAATAAAAATGAACAGAAAGACTGGGCCAGGGACCAAATTTCTTCATGAACAAGGAAAAAGGGACACAGAAGAGAAGGGATGGAAAAGGTTGAGCTGTTGGCACAGTTCTTCAAGGACAAGGTTTTTTGTTTTGTTTGTTCATTTGTTTTACATGCATCTAAAAGTCTGGGAGCATCAGGAAGTTAGGAAACGCCAGCTGCTGTTCCCCTACCCAGACTGCATCCTGTAAACTGCAGCTGCAGTGGTGGGGAGGGCACCAAGGTGGTTCTTATACTCAACTCTGTTGATATTTATTCTGTTTTTAAAATTCTTCAATGACCTTCATTAATCCCTGAGGACCTCAAGGCTCACCCCAGCTCCATTTCTTCACCCAATTCAGAACTCTCAGTTGCTACCCTGGGCACCTTCGGTGTCCCCAAGCACCTGCTGCTTTCTGGACACAGTGCCTTTGCACACACTGGTTCTTTGGCCCACGTGACTGTCTCTTCTGTTCTGGCCGACTCCCTTCAGTCCAAGCAGTACCTCCTGGGAAGCCCATTCTGACCTGTCCTGATTCATTATCTAAAATGCAGTTCTTGACTTTGCTGTTCTATGGACATTTCCACATCGCAGTTAATGATAAAAGGGACTGTGGTAGTTAGATTCAGTTGTCAACTTGGCCAGGTGAAGGCACCTAGTTATGTTGCTGTGGACATGAGCCAATGGTACATGAAGCTCATCTGCTGCTGATTATATCTGCAGTTGGCTAGGAAGCATATCTGCTACAATGAATGACATTTGATTTAATTGGCTGGTGCTTAAATGAGAGAGCACAACATAGCACAGCCCAGGCAGCTCGGCATTCCTCATCTCAGCACTCGCAGATCAGCCCAGGCCTTTGGAGATGCAGAAAGAAATCACCTCAGGGAAAGTTGTTGGAACCCAGAGGCCTGGAGAGAAGGCCAGCAGAGATCACCCTGTGCCTTCCCACGTAAGAAAGAACCTCAGTTGAAAGTTATCCATCTTTCCTCTGAAGAGCTAATGAAATAAATCCCCTTTTATTAAAAGCCAATCCATCTCTGGTGTGTGGCATTCCAGCAGCTAGCAAACTAGTACAGGGACTTTCCCTACTAGGCAGATCTCTGAGTAAAACAAACAAGTTTGTCCCTGTTGTCTGTATCTTCAGGCCACAGTACTGCACTTGAAATATAGCAAGAACTCTGCAAATGTTGACTGACATGACTTTTGTTCCCATTCCAAGATTGGCTCATATCATAGAAAGGGTCTGGTTTACAATTTCTTCCCAATCTCACCATCAACAATGATAGTTTCCAACAACAATTATAATGATCTAGCCCTCAAATTGGCGTATATAAGCAACAGGGTTTTAGGGTCCCTCTTTCAATGCTTTTAAGTAGGAGATGAACTTTTATCTTTCCAGAGATGTAAAAGAAAGAAATTCCTGTGACCAACCCCCATCCCTTTAAGTGGCCTCTGCCACCCTCAGCAAAGAACGTCATTTTCTGCAGCTCCCATGTTGCTCCAACCACATCTCTGAGGGGGGGGGTCACCTTGGGTGTAGCTTCTGCTCCAGTCCTCATTGATTGTAGGACTGGGCTCTGCTGTGGATAAGAGGACAGAGGCAGGGGCCAGCGGGGAGCGCGGGACAAATACCTGAAAGGAGGAAGCTGTGGCTATTCCACAACCATCCGCATTCAATTCTGCATTTGTTATTTTTGTATTCAGTGGAGTGTCTTGCCCAGTTTATTTTTAAAAATTTTCTTACACTATCTTCCTTGTTCTTTCTCTTCTGTTCATCAAACTGAGTCCCAAACAGGCTACCAAAACCGCTACCCGCTAACCCATGCCAGCCATGGGTAGAGATCTTCCACTGGCCATGGCAGCACCAAGGGCGATTTCCAGACAAATCACTATTTTTTTTTGAAACACCTAATGTTGCTTCTATTTATGCTTATAAATTCCGCAGGAAGACTGGGCAGTCTTTTAATAAAAAAAAAAATACCCAATTTTAATAAAAATTGCCTCTGGAGGGCAATTCCTCTATTGCCGCATTTCATAAAACAGAGAAGAGACATTCCTCTAGAAATGCTCCTCACGGCTTGCCTACTTTATTGAAAGAAAAGCGTTAGCACAAAAAAAGTAGGAGCAAAATTAATCCTCACTTGGCATCCCTAAAGTTAATGCTCTATTGATTTTTTAAAGCACGATCATTTGCATTCTCTCACTGGAGATACCTGGGAGTGGCCTCTTATGTTTAGAGGCCAAGAAGTTGTCTTTCTCTCTTTTAACTTGGAAACTTAATGTCAAATCCAAATTGGCAAGGAGAGGCATGCGAGCCAAGTGGCACCAAGGCCTTTCGTTGGCATATGCCAGTGTCCTGGACTGCCCTTCACCTTGAGACATTAATACTTTAAATACTTTACAAAAAGGGAGTCTACTGGGTGTCGTTTCATCAGAGCCTCCAGCCCTCCTAGTCAAAAATCTCTTTCCCCAAGGGATTTAGTTTGTGCCCTTGAGCTTTCCCTAGTCTGCAACTTTCCATGGCTACCTGTGGCCCACTGGCAGCTAGCTGCTGTCAGGCAAATGGCCACACATGCCCAGCTGGTCAACTGAGGCCACGTCTAGACAAAATGAATGGGCAGAGCCCATCCGTTCCATTTGGCTCTCCCAGCAACCACTGCAGACCGGCGTGAGCTCACTGCCCCTTTGCAGATGCCGGGGTCCTGGCTGCCCTGGGTTGCTCTGTCACCTGATGCACTCCAGAACCTCTGTGTTCGTCTTTGTCATAGTCAGTGACTTATTCCAAAGTCCCTATCACCAAACAACTCATCTCAAGATGCTTTTCCTAAAAGCACCCCACTGAGGACTATATCCAGCAGAGGAGCCCAATCTGATGCTCCAAGGTAACGACTCTTTTTCTTTATCAAGCTGTGGTGGAAAAGGGAGATAAAAAAATCCGGAAGAGGTAAGTTTTCCCCAATTTCCACCATGTGATATATATTGGAGGGAAAAAAAAGAGCAAAGCAGAATAAAGTCACAAATCCCCATGAAGACATAAAATATTTCTCTGTAAACTTATTAGCAGGTCCAGTACTGGGTTATCCTTTGTTACAGATAAAGAAAAATGGTTATCCAAAGAGTGTCAGTGTGTTTCAAAAGTGAAGAAGAAAGAAGACTCCACACAATCTGCCAGAAGAAACAAAAGTTGTCTGGCTTCCAACAACTTCAGGCTGAAACACGATGAGCTTTAAGCGCTTCACCAAACGCGCGGTTCCATGCGGAAATATGCCAAAACAACACAGTTTGGGCTCATTGTATTCTAATTAATACCATAATGAGTTTCCTTCGATAGCCAAATCCTTAATCAACCCTATCAAAACTATGTCTGCCCAGAAAAAGACTCATGTTAATTCTGCTTAATGCCTGACAGTGGTTAAGGACCATTAATACTGCGTAATTTCATTGTATGTTATTGTAATCATATCAGCATATATCTCAGCGGCTACGCAGGGCTCAATGGACTGCTCGTGAATTATCGGTCACATGACACTGCTTCACTAAGAGACCATCTTCCATCACAGCCAGACCTCCCTGCCCTCCCCGCAGTCAGTAGCCTAAGCAGGTATTAATAAAGGTCTCCTTTTTTAAATTGCACAGCTCTAAATGGTCTTTAAGGGACCCAGCAGTAATCTCAAGATCCCTATATTTTACCAGGAAAGCAGGACAGAGGAATTAATAAGAGCCCTTTCTGTGTAAACTGCTCCCTGCTCTAAGGCTATATCGTGATGTCAGGGCGCTAAGAGAATTTTAAATGCACAGGATGGATTGTTTGTGTTGCAAAAGCGAAACAGGGGGCAAAGGCTAAGAGACTTGAGAAAATTGAAAGACTGCCAGGGATGCTGGGATGCAAATAGCAACAAAACAGGGATAAATGCTCCTACTCACATATGCAGGAGTCCTGCAGAAGGGGGGAAAAAAAGGTTATTAATTTTCACCAGGCTGTATCTTACAGCTGGTGGCTCAGCATCAGTTTTTGGTGTAATGAAAATGGTCTGAGCAGAAGATAAATGGTTCATAAAGTGGACCATTTAGATGCAATCGAGGCTCAATCTGCCCAGTGACTAATCACGTCCCCCCAGTAAAGCTGAATTCCACTAACAGACTTTTTTTTTTCCCCCGGCAGTACCAGTGAATTGTAGCCGGGTCTAAGTTCAAGGCAGGCAGAGAATTATCTTGATTTATTAGTGCACTCCCTGGCCGTGCCACTCGCTCGGCTGTGGCTTTGTGGACTTCTGCCCTGTTGCTGTCGGAGTGTAATTTTTACTGCTCCCCCGTGACTGGTACACAGCATCATTTTCAGCTGCTAGAAAAATGGGCTGCTTTTGCACCTGTAATTTTTCTTCTTTTGCTGCTGAAGGTATATAATATATCTCTAAAGTGCGTAATAAGTTTCTGAAAAACGTGTTTTTAAAAGAAATTGATTCCAGTGGTTTATAAGCCCGAGCAAGGCCACCTAAGGAAATGCGCCAGATTGCAAAGGTATGCTTGGCTGGCAAGACAGCCCTTTTCCATCCCGTCCCTTTAGCAAATTTCGACTCCCGGTTCAGGGTGTAATTTCAGACATTTTTCTATACAGTAGTTGCTTCTCATAATGAACTCTGATCAAATAAAAATGTTGTTTATATTGAGACTTTACAAGTCCTGATTACGTATAAAATAGAGTAGAATCCCTCATAATGACATTTAATTGTGAGAAAGAAAAGATTCCAATAGAAGGGCATTCAGCTGCGTGGGTTCAACGTTCGTCTGCATAATGCAGTTTATAGATCGTTCAATTATGACATTATTATAATCTGCATAAGAGTAACTCCCGGGTTCCCCATATTTTAGACCTATGGAAAAGAGACTTGGGTGTGATTTCCATTATTTCGACAGCGAGTTCTTCACGAGAGCCTTCGTTTCTATGAGGATTTACGGCACCCATTTGGCTAATGAATTCTTCCGCTTCACCCCTGATCTCGTGAGCGGGTTCAGGAGGAGAAGTCACGGTTGCTGTGGGCGCTCGCAGAAGCCAATTCTCCTCCTCTTTGAGGCTCCAAACAGACGAAGGCAGGTTATTAATAACCCCACAAATGGCAGGGGGGAGGCGGTCTGAGCTGGTGTATTCTGAGCCCTCCAAGGTTATTTTTCCTTTTTCTGAAGGACCTGACAGATATGATCGGTAAACGATCAGGCAATAAGTAGGGGAAGGTGCCGCTGAAAACCTCAGAGATCATACATCTTCTGTAAAAGGAGCCCGGTTGCTCAGATACCTGTGCTGGAGTCTCATCCCTTCCGGAAGGTCAGTTTTCTGAAAGCGGCAGAAAATGCAGATTCATTACTCTCAGAGCCGGCTCTCAGACCTGCATCTGTTTATTCAGCAGGGCAGGCGTTCATGGGCCATCTTCCCTTTTCTGCAGAGCCTTGACCCAGTGCATCTCTGCCCTGGCTTTTGCTCTAAAACACACGGGCTGTGTGATGCCCACCACTCCTATGCTTTGGGCAATTGCAATAAGTGGAGAACCATCGCCGTCATCACTTAGCAGAACAGGGCCATCACGGCACCACCAGAGCAACCAATGCTTTCTGTCCTTCCGACATGCTCGCCTACTTACTGTGCGTCAAACACTATGAGAGGTTTGTGGAACACATGGACGGATGAAGCATAGCCCCTTCCCTCAAGGACTTTGCAATCTTGAATAGCTAATGAATAAATAAGGGAATGAGTGGATGGATGGATGTCTCTGGCTTGGACCTTGCGCGATGAGTTAGAAAGAATAAAGCTAAGAGCCAGAAAGCTCCCAGTTGTTGAGCCACGGATGATCTGTAGGGCCTTGGGAAAGTCTCCCAGTTTCTCTGTGCCTTCGTCCCAAAACTATAAAATGAGGCCACTGACCTTTGCCCCATTAATCACTCAAGGTTCTTTAGGAAATTTATGAACTGGTTCCTCCAGGTGGAACAGTAGAAGAAAGAGATAGGAATGTGTCTGAGCACAGGCAAGACAAGAGAAACCAGAGCTGCCCTGCCTGCCACTGCACTGGCCACATGGAGGCAGAAGGCAGAAGGCTGAGCCTGGTGTGGTTGAAAGAAAGATGGAGAAGTAGAAGGGGTTGTGGGAAGGGAGAGAGAGAAAGAGAGCTGTGCTGCAGCCTGATTGCCCTTTCTGCAGCCAGGAAGAGAGGAAGAAGAGCAGAGCACCAGAGAGAAGCAAACCGTAGGTCTTGAATATAAACATATAAAAACAGCTCTGCGATAGGGCCACACACAGCAGCTCCTCCGTGGAAGTGAGCTGGGTTGAGGTCTGGAGGGCGTGACACCCACCAGATGCTCGGGACATGACAGTTAATGGGATAAGGATAATGTCACAATGGAAGGTGTTCCAGATAGAATAGACGAAGAAGAATCCATTCCTCTCGGGTGACATAAATAAGGGTTTCGTCCAAGACCAGCGCATATGGGTACATAGGCTGTGATCTTCTGGGGAGAGTGTCCTACGCCCACTCCAGAATTGGCCAGCATGGGTGTTTTGTTTTGTTTTAATAAATCTTGCGTGGTCTGAGAGCATTGGCAATAGTGAAAGACAAAATTACACTATCTCAGAACTTCTACAATTTTTAAAAAGGATCTACAAAAGCAAGAATGGCACAGGGATTCTTGGCTGGCATGTGTGTGTAAAGAGGCGTCCTCTTGGTTTCGCCCATCTAAGTCTCAGGAATCAGAATGGCTCACTAGCTCTGTGTTGCAAATAAAATCAACACGTCTCGCTCTAAGTTATCAGCTTGTCTCTGAAAACACTTGAATTAATATAGCATCTACATGCCTCAGTGTTAAGATAATCATGACAACTGGGGAAAATGTTTTATCAATAGAAAATTGAATCCAAATACAGCAAAATACTCACTAAGCAACTCTTACAAATCAGTGGGAATTAGGCATTAGACCTTCACCAAAGGTATTACCTTTTTATGTGATAAATAATGGAGACAGGCTCGGTAAGCTGTATCTCAGAACAAAAATAGGGAAGTAAGAGTTCACGTTGATGGAGGCCGTCCCAGCCATGCTTCTCGCATCTACAGGTTCTACACGTTTCTGTGAAGCTCTTTAAATGTACTGATGTGATGCTATATTTGTCCTGTCCGTAGATGTATGTGTGTAAGAGAGAGAGAGCATGTGCATGAAGGAAGGAGCATGTGTTATTCATGCAGACACAAGTATGCTAATTGGCTAATTATTTATTGATTAAACAACTAAAGATGATTTTTAAAGCCCAATTGGCTACAAATTATTGACTTTTCGTTTCTGTACTTAGGCAAGCTGTCCTTTAAGTGGAAAATTATATTAACTGAAATAATAAAAATAATTGCCATCATTATAAAATGCTGATATCTCAATTTTGTCTTCACGGAGTGCCACGTCCTGTTGCATTCAAGTTTCTTAATAATTGATCCATATGTAATTTTATTTTTTTCCCAGCTTGGCAAATGGCATGATTTAGCATTATGGACTTCATTCTTTACCTGGAATCAAGACTGAAAGGAAGAATTATTTGAACAAGCCCCCCCCCCCCAAAAAAAAACAAAAGAGAACTTAGGACCAACCTTCAGTCTTCAGGTTCAACTTTTATTTGTGCTTTCCACAAGAAGACGACTGGAGTTATAAAGAAGAAAAGCAGGATCTGGAATCAGAAGACAAGAGTGGGTAAAAGTCGTGCAGCGCTCCTGTGAAGATCACCATACGCGAAACTACTTCTCAGACTCTGCCTCTGGGAACCAGTAGTCTGACTAGTGGGGGTGGGGCAGAGCCATACGTACCACAGGTGACAGCTGCCTCTCTCCGTCTGCTTCCTTCTACAGTCACATGCTCAGCAGTAGACCCTTAGCCACAGATTCAGAAACCAAGGTGTGTCTTCCATCTCTAGTTCTTTCTGGGACAGACATTCCTCTTTCCTGCTAAGTGGCAAAGAAAAGGTAGACATTGGTCTGACTTGTCTGTCCTTATACTGAGATTCCCAGAGCACAATATATGACCCACACTCAGCAGGTGATGATCAGCCACAGGTTCAAAAGCATCTTAAGATGAAAAAAAAATCATAATATTCACTTTGATCCACATCTCAAAAATCAAACATCTGGATGATGTAGGCATTTGGAAACTTCAGATTGGAGAAAGAGGAAATAGGCTCATATGCTATATTAAGAGCATCAAGATCCAGCCCCTGGACAGCCTCTGGTTTTGAGAAGATGCGTTCCTTATCTTCTAATGATCAGACCATGCAGCTGAAGGCTAGAGTTCCCGGGACAAATTATATTCTAAACCAAGCCATGCAAGTGGCGTGTGGTAAAGGCACCCGTAAAAAAAGTTAAAAATTCTGGGATCTCCGGATCATAGTCAGTAATTTTATGGATTTGGTTGCTATGACTTTATAAGGATGCTTCACCATGGGACTCCACCACGAATAACTTAGCAGTTGCAAAGATAATTACTAAAAAGCTAATAACTAGGAAAAACAGAAGTCTTCCCTATGCCACCTCTCCTTTCTCCACAAGGAAGACTGTACTAGGCATTGAACTGGTGGTGTCTGCTGCTCTCAAGAGATTACACAAACAGGTAAAATAGGATCTATCTCCACAAGCATCAAGTTTCCTTTTATGAGCAAGAAGTGAAGGATCAATTACTTCAAACTATTGAATCAGAAGACTTAAATTTCCAATGCAGTGGTGAATGTTTGGGAAAAGTATTTTTAAAATCATGAGACAAGTGATTTGTCCCTTCTTTCAACAGATCTTGAGTACATACTATATATGGGCACTATTGAAGTAAGTTATGATAGGTCAGCGACCAAAATAGACAAAAATCCCCACCCTCCTGCACAAAAATCACTCAGTTATTTGTTTTGACAAAAACGTCCCCATCCTCAGATTTACCAGACTGTTATGAAGACAACCCAGTTTCTTTTGGTGCAGTGTTGGTTTCTGAGCTCTGCTTACATCAAAAGCATTTTACTAAGATTTCAATACAGTGATAAAATGGCAGCGGTGACACAGAACACTAAAATCTTCTTTTTCTGCAGGACACGAATGATGGAATCAGTGAACTAGTGAAAATCCAGAATGTCAGGCTTGGAGTGAATTCGGCCAAACCTGCAAAGTAGCCTGATTTCTGGAATGAAGTGGGCAGGTGAGAGCTCAGAACCCTTTGGTTGATCCTAACAAAGAAGCCAGTTCTTTAGCAGACTCTGTCCCTCTGGGAAATCTAGCCAGACCCAACAGCTCACCTTGGTAAACCTGCACACACACCCACACAGGCATCGAAGACATCCCTTGGGGTCCTTGCAGCGTCCCATTGGGTGTCATCCAGCCAACCAGAGGTGAGAGGTCTTCTAGCCAATGATCTTAGCCATCCAGTCCTCCACAAGATAAAATGCTTGCTGAGTTTGCCACGCTTCTCTTTTCCTCCTTCATTTTTCATTGTCTTTATCAGCGGATGTCTGGAAAACCTAATTGCTATTATTTCCATCTTGAGCTGGCTAATGGTATCAGAGAAGGAAAAGCTTTTTTTTCCCCTCTGAATGTACCAAAAAAGGAGGAGGAGGAGGAAGTGAAGAAGGAGAAAGCAGAGAAGAAATTAACAATAAAATAGAGGCTCATATTGATAAGGAAAATATAACTTGGTCTTTTGCCCTAACAAAATTTGCTTTCATTAAAAGAGAATATGCAGCATAGTTTATTATTATTATTATTACTTTGATATGTTGCATTCACCAGCATAAATAAACCTACAGCTTTATATCTGGAAAGGCTGTTATTTTGAAGATGAAAAAAATTCAGCTTCTGGATGGCTGCTTTCATTTAACACAGCTTCAAATGAATTTATGAACTGTTCTATAATGTTTTCTGCATACACCAAATGGCAGGCTTTAGGCAGAAACCCAATATATGTTTAGTTAGTATATAATAAACATAATATTTACATGGGCTATGTACTGTGTTAAGAATCATGAGCAGTTGCTCTGTAAACTGTTATTGAATTTTCTAACATAGCCCCCTAAACCAAGTGGCCCATCAAGATTCCAGAAGAATTATTGAGACGAAACCCTCACCCCCAAGTACATGCACACGGCCATGTGTTTGCTGGCACACACGTGTGCTCACACACCGCTATCTTCTTCATGAAAACAAAACATCTCTTTCATCAAGATGTTGCCAGCAATCTCATTTCCTTCGGCCGCTGGGATGAAATGTAGTTTAAGATATTGTTTCCTCACTTTAAAGGTGTCTCTGCGGTTTTGAAGAAGGTTTCAGGAGCTTTTTTTTTTTTTAATCCCAGCAGACAGTGGAGCCTGTTCATTTCTTAAGCAATAAACAGAAAGCGGGGGGGGGGGGGGGGGGGCTGCTGAATAAGCACGCTTATAGGGAATATTTCTCAGAAAAACCCACTAGTTAGGCACTGTAACACTTCAGTTGATATTTCTACAGTGCAAACACGATAGTGAAAATTAAGTTGCCCCAGCAAATTCAGTTTAGTGGAAATTTGTTATGAATAAAATGCTGCTGTTGGCTTTAGAACATTGAATTTATCCACCAAATAATATCTCAGAAATACCACTTCAGAAGAAATCAGCTCTAAATAATTGATAAATTTGGTTTCTTTAGAAACCCTTTGACCTCTGTAATAGAAAGTAAAAACACATTTCAGTTATTAAAGTCACATACATTCCCTCTGGTTGGGGGAGCTTTTAATTTTAAACTGGACTCTGTAGGGGCCATTTGATAAAGCTTGGAAAAATGTTTCAGTTGTTGCTTTTGGATTTGCGACAGCCTCCTTTGGGAACATGGCAAGAGATAAATTTATAGTTTTTCATAGCACGTGAGAAAACTTCAGAGATTTTAAACATTAAAACCTATTGGAAGCAAAAGATAGTTGTCTGGACTTCTCTTGACCCACCCCTTGCCCTCGTGCTCTCTGTGTCTCTCTGTATCTCTCTATCTCTGTCTCTCTTCTTTTGAAAGAAGGTTTAAATGCTCAAGCTCTTAAAATAAAGGAAGAGAGACTCAGCATTTCCTATTATCAGACGTTTCTCTTTTACATAAGACCAATGACTCTTATCTGCCCAATTTTTCTGCAGTCCCAGAGAGAAAACAGCTAGATACTATTTAAAGTGTTTTCTTATTTAAATATTTTTAAAAACACATTTATTAAATAAATAACTGTTCTCTTTTTCTCTAGTGTGATAAAAGCATAGCTTAGCAAATGTTACCCAGCATGGCTTTCCATGGTGAAGATGATTCCGTGAAGAACGGAACGAGCAATACAAAGGAATTACATTTTGTAACATTATCATCAAAATCATTAACTATTTCAAGAGGCAGTCCTTTAAACACACTTTTTTATGATGAAGATCCTGAAGTTAAACTTCATCTTTATTGTTACATTTACCTACGATATGTGTGCGAGTGACATAGCTGAGTTCATGGATTTTATGAGTAATATATAAATGCTGTGCCTTAAAAAAAATACAAAGGAATTATCTTCCTTCTACCCACGGATACTACCACAGCCTCAGTTACATTTGGACATTGTTTTATTACACTGTGGACTTACTTATAAAAGCAAAAGATTATATTGATCTTTTATTATATTCCTTTTGAACCCAGTTTGCCCTTTACGCCCAATGGATGAAAAAAGAAAAAGGATTTGTAGTTTAAAAACCTTACTTCTGACACGTAAACATCAGAAGTGATGTTACAAGTGGTGCTTGTAAAAGTCCTTTCCCAGTCACTCATCACCTAAGAGGAAAAATAAAATGTTTTGATTCTTTTTACAAAGCTCTTCTATAGGGGACCCCACAGCCAAGTTTGCTTTGTTTTCTCAAACTCCATGCCTATCAGACTCCTTGCCTTCCCTCTGCCTACTCTCCATGATGCCATGAGTCAACGCATCCTCTGCCGAGTAACTATTAACTCAACATGTACTGAGCACTATGCACCATGCCCTGTGGCAGGATTCTAGAACTTCTATTAGATGCAGAAATGGAGCCTCCCAAATACGGAAAAAGGATTCTTATCTTGATGTGATAAGATACGGGTGGCAGCTGGCAATGACCCACTCTTTCAACTTGGTTTTGAACCCACTTGACTTACAGAGTCTTGGGGGTTGGTATGGAATGATGCAAAGAAAAAAATATATATGAACAAGAGAAGTAATTTTCATCGTTCTCAACTGAGCATGAAAAAGAGAATGAATTGGAGGGTGGGGGGAGAAATAGCTGAAGGTGTTAAGGTGAGGACATATCTCAGTATCTGAAGAAAAAAAGAGTTCACCAACAAGCAATGTCACAGTCCACCTCAAAATAATTACACCCACTTCCCTGAATGCAAAAGAGCTGCTCAAGGAATCTCTGAGGCTAGGCAAAACCAAGAGACTCTAGTGCAATTGTGCCTTCAAGAGAACGAATCAGCCTCATATCCACTGGCTTTTGCCTTTGCGGATGATTGCATCCCTTTTTGACATCCTTTCTTTACATCGCACTCTCACACATACACACGTAATAGTCACGATTTGTCTTCACCATCTGAATATTTTGCTTTCTCAACATACATTTAGATATTTATCTTTAGGAATCAATTGGCTAAGGCTAAATAATACATGCCCCAAATCACATGGAAAACTGGATTTAAAAGACCAGTGCGTCGCCTGCCATGCCAGAGACCTGGGTTTGATTCCTGGTGCCTGCCCATGCAGAAAAAAAGACCAGTGCCACTACTCACTGGAACATCATGATAAAAATCAGTAAATCAAATGTGAGTAAATCTTTCGGTTCAAGTCAGTGACAGTATGCCCAAGATGATGAGCTCTGTTAACTATTTTTTGCTGCTTGCTTGTGTTTTATATTCTCTTTTCCATTGCTTCTGCCCTGTTGTCCTGTCTAGTTCTAGCAGTGCCAAATATCTTCTGGTTTTGTCCTTGACCCTAAAGATGTCTCTAGAAGTGCATAAGGAGTGGTTTCTCGTTGGTCCTCCTTATGTTTGGAACATTTTCTCCTAGTCCCAGTTTAGTAGGAATTCTTATAGTTCCTTCTATTAAATTGAGTGGTTTCTTCTATTAAATTGAAGAATCAGATTTCTTTGTTTCTCTTTGAGAAGATGAGTATTCTTTGGTTTCACATAATTTTGTTTTCTGATTACAAAGATTTTTGTAAAAAAACTGTGACCTAGTTTTCTTGGACCTAAGTTCTAGGCTTAGCAAAATGAAAGCATGTTCAGTGACTCTCAGTGAGTTAAATATCCTCATCTACTTTGTCACCGAACTTTAAATAAACCCTAAGCCTTGTATCGCACATACATTCGTCTTTCATTTTTTTCATCATTCTTGTACCTGTGTCCACAGGACATGCCTCTTACAACCTTAGCTTTCTTGGCATTAATTCACAAATCATTTAACATTCTGCAACCCAAGTCCAGATTAAACTTTCTAGAAAGGGATGAAATGATTGCATTTGTTTTTAACGTGTTGCAAAGTGAAATATTATAACAGATTTGTCCTTATTTCTCTGTTTTGCTCAACCAATGACTGTCTTGAGTGGTGTCACCTAGAATTGAAATTAAAATTTTCTTTACATCAGTAAATAATTTCATAGTTGAGCGGGCAATACTATCAATAGCTAAATTTATTGTCATTAGAATGTGTGTTGAATAAATAATTTCTGTGTTTTCTTTACTTTCTATAGCTAATTTGGGCACAGATCTGAATAAAGCTACTATTTGAGAAAATCTTCACAGCTCTCTTAAACAAGCTGGTCTTTGAGGGACAACCTGGTGCCTTGTTACATGCTTGAGATTTGTTGCCTGATCATTTGACCCTGAGTCCTGCTTTTATTACATCAATCACTCACTCAACAACTCATTTTTTCCTCAAACGACTTTTTTCTATGTTCACAAACTCCTGGTTGTGAAACACGAGTTTAGTGTGGAGAGCTTTCATTATATAACACTTTGTTTACTAGGGAAAAAGAGTGCATTTTTCCTTTTTCTATATTCATGCATCTTTAGAGTTATCAAGAAATATCTAGAATATGATGGTATAATACTTTCAAATGTACTCTGTATTAGAAATTATATTATTCATATAAATGATATAAATTATTATAAATGAAATCCTGTATTTTGCATTATACACATTATATTGATATGCTATTTCTATGCTATTTTAACATGCATATACTACATTTATAATTAGAAGTAAAGAGTTAGGTGACTAAATGTGTCCAATTTCTTTTCACACCCAGTTAAAATGCACATGTATACAGCCTACCTTCAGGGCTTGTTGGGTTTACTGATTAATGTAAAATCTTCATGACCTCCGCATGGCATGCACTCACCCTTTCAACCAAGGTCTAACCTATCTCTAACTTCCTATTGGATGTTTCACCTGAAAGGTTTACAGTCTCTTCCCCATAGACGCCACCAAACTGTGCCCATCTTTCCTGGTCAAGTCAGGAAGCCTGTCCCTAACAAAGGTATAACCATGATCCCTGTCTCCAAATCTGGAAGCATCTTTGATTCATTCCTCACCTCCAATATCCAATGAGTCTATCATCAAATCTGAATGACAGGGATTTTTGTTTCTGAAATTTTAAAACATATCATTTCTCTTCAGTCCCACCGTCATTCTAGCTCAGGATCTCATTGTCTCTCACCTAAGTAACTGCACCGGTGGGCCTCTTCTGTCCCTCACCTCCATGCACACACACACACCAGCAGGCAGCAGGGCCCGTGCTGTCTAGTCAATAACTTGAAAGGGTCAATTTTATTAAGACATGCTACTCCCAGAGGCATTCACTAGTGCACATTCCACTGCCTCAAATCTAAATTCATCTATCTTGTCACTACATATTTATTTAACATCTGCATTATAAATACCCAGAATCCTCATAATCCAGCCTCCTTCTATCCTTCCAACCTTGGTTCCCACCACTACCCGACACATAGCATGGGCTCCACCTGAGGACAAAGCCAGCTCCTTCATGCCTCCAAGCCATCTCTTAGGCTCTTTACTCACTTATAATCCTCTCCATTCTCTTTTCCTTCAAACCAAATTAGCTTTATCTTTAAATATTGTCCTGAGAATCCCAAACTTTATTGATGTCACCCTTTCCTGTTAAACACCTACCATCAATTCAATCCAACTTCATATCTACTATTCACCATTGAGAACAATTTCTGGTTAACCAGGTTATAAGCTCCTTAGGAAAGAGTCATGTCCTTCATACCTTCTGCAGTTTCTCTAGGGACTACCAGAGTTTTGCATGGAGGGGAATGTTGGTGTATTAATTACTTAGCGTTCTTCCACCTGCCTTGTTGTATGCACTACTTAGAGATGCCTATCCACAACTAGACCTTCTTTAGCTATTCCAAGGAAAGCAGAAGGAAGCAAATAATCCTAATGATTATTGAATAAAAGCTGATTCTCTTTATGAAAGAGAATGCACTTAGAGAGTTCCTACAGAGAATTATTTGGCAAAAGCCAGGTGTATTTCTAGCTAGTATGAAACCCTCCCAAGTCAAGGAACACTCTAGACTATTATATCTAGTATGAAAATACAACTTTGGAGCTGTTGACCCAAGGTTCTTCTGATGGCCCATTCAAGGCTGGAGGTATCCATACATTTTCAAATTAACAGAGTGGGTGGGATCTTGGCCTTGGGTCCCCGGATATGTTGCTTGTGCAGGCAATATAAAAATCTTCCTGGAGAATGTGGCACAAAAATACAGGAATAAGATCAGAAATTGCCTTTCCTGTTTGGTTCAAATGAGGGAAGACATGAAGAGCAGGAGTTGCCATCACCCTTGGCCACGAGACAATTGTATCAGAGTGTTCTGTTTTGTTCTGGCTGGATAGTGTCCACTCATCAAAAGCAGGAAATTGCATTTTAACATGGATCTGTAAGATGCCAGGGAGGAGTCGATCTGCTTATGAGGGCAGGGGTGGGAGGAGGAGGAGAGAAAGAACAGTCAGTAATTGAGTACTGATGGGCCTGTGGCCCTCAGGAGCTTGGCAGGAATAGAACATGCATGGGGAAAAAAAAAGATCTGGGTTGAAGATGTGAGCAAGTTTGTCTTCTCCAGATGTGAAGAAATGAAGAAGATACATTTCAGATCTGAGGGGAACCACTGTTTCTACTATGGAGCCGAAGCATCCTCACCAAAGGCTACTATCAGTGCTGATTTCGTTAACACCCTGAAGAAGAAAGAAGCACATTGTCTATTGCCATATTATTGGCATCTTTGGTACTGAGATAGGAATATCTACACGCCATGAAAGAGCTTCAGGGGGTTGGGCGGTGGAGAAGGAAGGGAAAACATATTTTGTGAGCAGTCTTTTGTCTGTGTTCACTTTATAGTGCATGTGGTAAGAGATTTGAGGATGAATTTTAGACAACGAAAGGACAATGCGAGCTATTACGGAATTTTAATATACAGGCACATGAGAGCAAAACTACATTCATTCGCTCTTCTGTAAACAAAAGCAAATAAATACTAATGGGACATTGAGCAATTAAAATTTGATCTAATACCATGCACAGAACTAGTTAAACCTTACCTTTTATGTAGGTAAGTTTCAGAAACCTAAGATCCATTCATTTTCCAAGTAAAAAAACGTGTGTGTGTGTGTGTGTTCAAAGAAATAAAAAAGGCAAACCGACTTCAAATATAAATCACTTGGCATATAGATGTTAGTAGATAAGGAAATGTAGGATCTGTTAGAAAGCAAAACAGCATTAGAGCATATTACCCAAATTTCAGCTAAAAAATCTAAAGCTGGAAGGATATAACAATTTATCTTCTTAGAATTTTCAATCTTTCATATTCCTGTTACTCAATCCAGATTATAATGATTCTGACATTATATGTTAGTGTAAATAATAAAAACACAAAAACACTACTTGCTTTCCAAAATATTTGTAGTTTTTCTTCTGCTTCGTATATTATAAATAATCTTTCGAGGAGGAAACCAATGGAGAGGGTTTGTGTTTTTGTTTTTGTTTTAATTTCACTGTAACTGATATTCCATCTTCTGTAATAACATTAAAGAATTACAAATCAGAAAATAATCCAATTTAAATAAAGGTTTATCTTCATTTGAAAAAAAAAGTCCTGTATTTGAGGATTGTGTACCCAGGCCTGGAACTTGATATTTACTAGATAAACTTCCCAATGTATATTTAATAATAAAAAAAAATACGGACAGAGGGCATTTTGAAGATAGAAGAAGGAAAAAAAAGGAACATCCTCAGATTTTAAAAGCAGTTTCTGTATCACATTTTTAAAGATGATGCTTGTAAATCTGTTTAATTAAAATGTTAAACGTGTAGGACTCCATTTTGTATTGCAATATCCACAATAAATAAGATCAAGATCATTTAAACGAAAGGGAGTTGTTTTTTTCCTTCATTGCTGTAGTGCTTTTGCCTTCCATTGGAAGTACCTTGACTTTATTTATTTGTCTTATTTTCTTACATCCCAAACAGCTCTGCTTAAAACATAGTTAATGTACCAACTGCAATTAGTCAACTGTCAAAGGCTCAAATCCCAACCATTGATAAGCTTCATTTAACTAACTTGAGAAGTGGAAGTTTGAAATTTTTTTTTTTCCGGAAGGTAGCTTATTTCCTTATTTCCTGTCAAGTGAGCCAACTCTGGTGACCTGTGGTTAAAAGGGCTCTTTGTAATTAAGACAGGGAGTCTCCAAGTGTACAGTTCTCACAGTAGGAGGGGAAAAAAAGAAAAAAGGAAAAAAAAAGGAGGAAGTATGCCACTACTTAGAAGAGTATGGGAGCGCAGCCCATCGCTGCTTCTCTAACTGGGGTCCCCTCCCAAGCCGTCCAGGCGTTGGCGCTGACTGGGTCCCTGGGCTAGAGGCAGAGCCTATTAAGACCTTGGCCACTGGGCCTATGGCAGGGTGGCGCTCCCTCCAGTAACTGCGCAGAGACAACCAGAAGCTGATCAACCGTGTTATATCAATAACATTCCCACACCAGGTTGTGTAAATTGATCTTTTACAATTTCTCTCAGTGACACTCTCTGTAACCAACAAGATAAATCATTCCTCCTGTGGCTTTTTTATTGATTGCTGAGACCGGTATAAAAATTACACTGCTCAAGCTGTGAAGTGAACATCCTCATAAAAGAAGACTTTTTATTTACAATCAAAATATGTTTGGGTCCAGATCAAGCACAGATTTACTAGCTCAAAACTAGAAGAATGGTGAAATTTAACAGACTCAGAGGAAACTAAAAATTAGAAGGAAACACTCTCACCACCACCAACCCGCCATCACAAACTTCAAGAATATATGTGCACAATGGACCCCAAATTGAAGCTACTATTTTTTTTAAAGAAACTCTTTGCACACTTGGATCCAAGCTTAACAGTCAATAGAAAGTCTTTTGCTAACAAGGAGACAGAAAACCACCCCAAGCTAATCTTTGCAAAGATTTTTCTAGGCTAACATAAATTGTCTTACTAATAGGCCCAACTTCTTGTTATAGTTTTAAAAACAAGAACCTAAAGCCCTGTACATCTTGTCAAGACAGCTTTAGCAACTTAGACAAAAATCACAGAACAAGGCACACCCTAGAGATGACACTTTATCTTTTTAAAGAAGCTTAATCTAAAAAAAGCAGTGATCTTTAGTTCTGCTTTAAGAATAATTTACATTTCTAGAGTGCTTAGAATTATTTAATTGAAATAGAGATCACTGATATTCTTGAATGTATATTTTACACAGACATCTCTAGGGAAATAAACTTTCACTTCTCTTCAATTCTAACTTCATATTCTGCTAGAGGAATAAACACGTTATTACAATTCAAAAACACTCTTTGGGGAAGGAGTTTTAAAACAAAAGTCTGTGCCTGTGAGCCCTTAAATTTCGGTGAAGTGAGTTCTTTGGGGGCACAATTGAATCACCTGCTAATAAATGTGCTGACTTCCTGATGCGGACTTAGCTGTAGAACTCACGTTTTCAGAATTGCAAAAGAAAACTTTTAACTGTTTTTGCATCATCTCACAAGACGAGTTAATGTTGTTTATAAAATAAAGAGTTACCCTAGGATATCGCTGCCGAAAATCACTTTGCATGTACGCCCTGTGAGGCGGGTATTGTGTTTCAGCTCCAATAGCATTTCACAGACCTAAGAAGCTGAACATAGCCTTTTGTATACATCTAAGAGCGGAGGACAGAGATAGTCCTTTTTTGTCCCTTTCCCCTTGAGCCTTTGCCCGCTTTCTCTGAAGCTGGGCTCTTTATTTGCAGTTTTAGAGAAGGCCCTTTCAATGCAACGGGCCCAAAGAGGAGGGAGACAGTGAATGGTTGTCTGGGGTCAGTTTCCTGCCCAGGAGGAAAAGTGAGAGTGTGAAAGTCTGAACTTAATGCACCTTTTCCTCTCCAGGAGACATTTTCACGGGGAAAGAACAGCAGAGCGAACTCCTTCTTGGGGCAAACAACATTAAAATAAAATTTAGAATCAACTGGTTTTAGAAGCACGGCTAGAAAGGGGGATTGCTGCCCACAGCGGATGCCTCCTAATTATAAAAGTAGCCTTTGCAGAGAGCAGCTCAGCCTGCACTTGGGTCCTGGCTGCTCGCATTCCTCGCAGGGCAATCCTTGCAGCCGCGCCCAGACATCCTCCTGCCTCCAGGTTCACCGACTGCCCTTCGGTCCTTTGCAGTCTTTACCGCCTCTCCCCAGCATACTTCCCCTGTGTATTATTAACAGCCGCCACCAAAACCCTACTTGAAACTAGCACAGACGGTGAAGGGCTGGCGTTTGGGCTGCTATTGTCGTGTTTTTCCTTCCGTGTTTCTAGTTTAGTTAGTTTTCCCCCCTTGTCCTCGCGTGGGAATGCGAAATCCCTGGAGCCCATTTGGAGCCACATCCTCTCCATTTCTCCTCGCCTGGGACTGTTACCAATCTGCGGCCGCACATTGTCAGCAATTGTGGGAAAGGGCCGGCTGCTTTTCAGGCGCTCGGCGCGGCCCTAATGAGGGAACAATCGGGCTACACGGAGTTGCCGGCGGGGTCAGGCGCGGCGCCCCGGCACAATGCGCGCAGCGCCGCAGCCCCTGGCAGCGCTATAAATTGGCCATCCAAAGCCGAGCGCTTGGTGGTCCCCCCTCGGAGAAAAGGACCGCCGCCGGGGGCGCGAAAAGACGAGTCAGGGGAGCTCGCCAGGGAACGAGTGGCGTTTTTTCCAGATCACCTTGTTGGAACTTAGCGTGGCAGAGGTCACACAAGCGGGACAATAACAGGGTCCAAGGTTGAATTCCAGGAGGGAAGCTTAACCCGGGGCTCCCCGGTCAAGCAGAATGAATGGGGTGGAGGGCTGAAGTCGGGGGCCCTGAGAGGGGGCCCCGAAGTCAGAGGGTCGCGGGCGGAGCCTGCCAGTTCTCTAGGAGCAGAGGCAGCCCAGGACCAGGCACCTGACACAAAGGAAAGAGGAAGGGATTTTCTGCTCCTCACAATTACAGCTTTTTGGTTCCAGGCAAGGGTTCCGGTTTTTAATTTTTTTTCCTTCATTCTCTTTCTTTTTTCTTTTCTTTTCTTTTTTTTTGGAATATATTTTAGTACGATTTTGTCAAACAGTAACAAGAGGAGAAAATTACTAGATGTGGCTGCTTTTTACTCACGAAAGGCATGCATATAATGCAAAGTTCCCCTGGAAGTGTTTTTATTTTAAACCAAAACAGTTTTCTAAGAGGAAAAAAAAAGATTTTGTCTCAATTTCAGAGAAATAGATGACATGAGGTTCCTCTTGCTGTTTTTATTTAGCGTCAATATGTTTTGTTTTGTTTACCTCTCCAGGGATCAGATAGAGGAAAAGAAGGGAAATTAGAAATGGAGGGAAGGGGGAGCTGTATGAAAAGGATTTAAGTGAGCTTTTAACTTTAAAAATTGTATTCTTATAACGTTTGCCAAAATAGCATCAATAAATGTAGCCAGATATTTGGTTTTAATAGGATGGTTCAGGGAAGTCGGTCTATTGCAGGTTTGAGGCTGCCAAAATCCTCAACCAATCATGGTCTCTTAAACTCATGCATTTCAATCAAGGGAGCCCCAAGAGTTGATTGTTAGAAATGGTAACAGTTTGCCTCTGGAATTGTGTTCCCAGGTGCTGAGGTGGGAGGAGCTTCCCTCTTTTTCTTCCTTCTCTTAGAGATCAAATATGACCAGTTAGAGGGAAAAAGGGTCAGTTGAGAACAGGCAGGTGTGCTTCTCTGAGAAGGAATTCACACTTCCCCCCAAAACCTTTCTCTTTAGGGTTGCTAACTCACATGCTCAAGAAATTGCACGAGGCCCAAGCAACGCTGCTATAAATAAGAAGACAGCCAGTGCCTGAAAAGATCCCACCTTCTCCTTTGTAATAGGGTTCCGGGTTTCTGCTGCCCAGAGCCTCCTGCGGAGGAGATGCACGCTGGACTCCGCCCATCCCACGGCCGAGGGGGAAAGCCCAAGCTCAGGACGGTCGCGGGTGTTATTCGATCTAAAAGCAGTCCCGCCGCCACCCCCAGGAGAACCGAGAAGCCCACTGGTGACACCAGGTGGAGGGGAGATGTGGCCACAAAAACTGTGGGTGGGGCCTGGAGAGAGACCGGATACTAAGCCCAAAGGGGCTGGTAGAAAAGCAGAGAGGAGGTGGGGTGAAAGCGAGAGAGGAAGTTGCGCTTTCTTTAAAGGTGAAGGACCTTAGGTTTGTCAGTTGCCTTGTTTTTCCTTTTTATAATTCCCTGAACACGTCAAAGCAGAAGGTTGCCTAAAAGAGTGAGTTTTAGTTATCTGCAGCTTTCTAGGTGGAGGAGGAGTGCTGTGGAGTAAGAAGAAAGGAAAATATAGGCATGAAACACCTCTCCAGGAAGCAAGGGGACCTAATTCTCTTCATACAGAACCGCAAAATTAGATAAATACGTGTTCAAGTGTTATTACTGAAAGGAAAAATGAAAACTTACTTCTAAAGTAAGTTGGATTGAGTTCCCTTTTAATCTGATTACTTTAGAATACATGACTTGCTTCCTGGGGATGGATAATAATTGACAACTTCTTGAGGCAGGGGGTTACTGAGAAATCATTTAGAGGCAAAAAAAAACAAGGTATAGTTTTATAGTTTTAAAATAAAACCTTAAATTGAGCAACAATTTTGTCCACATTGTTCAAATTCTTTCCAAAGATTCCTATTAAAATTACATTTGCTCATAATTTATATAAAAAGAGAAACCAAAAGGATATCTTTCGAACGGTGGCAAAACTATCCACTAACAGTATTCCAAATAGGAAAACCACAACTTTTCTTTAAAAGGGAAAATGGAGGCGGGAGGGAGCAGAAGAAGGTAACTTCTTAGTTAAATTATCCTGTCTATCCTGTTGCATTGGTTTTTAGAAACATGCACATAAGCAGAATTTCCTAACCCCTTCCAAAATATTATGTTGGAAACAATACTAATCTACACTTAAAGAGGAAACTGCAAAGCGCAATTCTTTTCTGTTTTCTGACTACCTGCAACTGGAAAATCCTTTTTCCTGTTAACAACGTGTTAGTTTAACAGTTTAATAGCATTGCTCTTGGCTGGGATAGTTTAAAAAAAACTTCCCAGTGCAAAATAAACTTGAAGGATAAACCTACAATCTTTCCATGCACACCATTGAATTGCTCTGAATAAACAATTAAAATAGGCCTTTGAAATCCCAGCAGTTATATGTGATACTATTAATATCTGTTCTTTACCTCCTATTATTTAAACATACGTGAATGTAGGGAAGTATGGTTATACTTTTCACTTCAGTGCATTTCCCGTCCCCTAAGGGAAGGGACTAGATACACTTCTGGATTCTTCAATGATTCCATTCAGTTGTTCCAAGTGAAAAGCTTGAATGACTTCTCCATTTCTCATCTACTTTCAAGTTGTTGGAATAATACATTTAAAAAGAGAGGGAATGAAAGGATATTATTATTCCAACCTCGTATGATAAGCATGTCACATGTTCTTAAAGAATGGTTCGTGTAGCAAAGGAATAATAAAAAGTGATGTGTAGAAGAAAGAAAATGCAGCCAAGAGGCCTTGATGCTGAGTGTGCTAAACAATAGACAACCTCTGCGGATTCACGCCTGCAGTCCTGGCTCTGCCATCAATTCACTATATGCCTCTGGGTAAGTCACTTAACCTTTCTGAATCTCAGTTTCCCCATGGGCAAAATGGCAGTTATTATAATAACCTTCTTACCAGTATTTTGCAAAGAACAATGATTACAAATGAATGCAAATCATCTTGTGTGTGTTAAGAATGACATACAAGTGCTAAGAAATAGCATAAGCTTGTAGTTCACAATATACTTTTCCAGAAACAACAGGCAGATGTTGCAAGGACTGAATGATAAAAGGAATTAGGGGCCACCAAGCGAATTAGAACCAAAAGGATCCTTAGGTAAGAATTTATGATGAGTCAGTGAACCAAAATGAAGACATAGGAAAGGAGAATTAACTAAAATTTTCATATAAATCATTGTCAAAAGTGATTTTGGTGTAACCAGCTATAAAACATCCTTAGTATGAGTTCATCAAAAATTGTTGTAGAAGTATTGGATTGGGTGTTTTACATTTTACGTACAGCAGTCAGGTACACAACCTTATGCATGAGGTCACAGATGAATGCATTGAAATATAACTTCTATAGAAATAATCAGAAATAACTACCATATATGAAAGAAAAAAGGTACCATGCCTTTAACCCAGCTGTTTTAATTCCAGGAATTTGTGTTTAAAAACAACAATAACATTAATGCATCCGAAGATTTAAATATAAGGCTGATTAATTACAACATTCTTTTATATTGTATAATTAATTGGAAACAACTCTAAACATGCAGCGGTGAGGCAAATGGTTAAATGAACTATGGTAGATTCATAAAATGCAGTCATTACAACCAGCTGATAGAAAAGTGCTGTTTTGGTTTTCTAAAACTGCTGGTATGCAATACACCAGAAATGTAATGGGTTTAGAAAAGGGATTTATTAGGTTACAAATTTACAGTTCTAAGGCCATGGAAATATCCAAGTTAAGGCATCACAAAGAGGATACCTTCACTCAAGAAAAGTTGATTGCATTAGGTCTCCTCTGTCACCTGGGAAGGCGACATCTGCTGGCCCTTCTCTCCTGGGTTGGCTTAAAAAAAAAATGGCTCTCACAGTTCCTGTGGGCCCTTCTGGCTTCTGCTGGGGCATTTTCTTTCTCCAAGCATCTGTGCTTTCTACAAAATGTCTCCCTCTTAAAGGACTCCAGCAAGCAGATTAAGATCCACTGGGAATGGGTGGGGTCACATCTCCATGGAAAGAACCTAATCAAAAGGTCCCACCCAATGATAGGTCTGCCCCACAAGACTGCATTAGAAGAGCATGTTTTTCTTGGGTACATAGCAGTTTCAGACCAGCACAGATGCTATCGTGTCAAAGAACGCATAATAAATAAAAGGATATTTACAATATGTTAGATGCAAAAAGTAGGTTCAAAATAATACAAAGTGTGTGGCTGCACTTTGAAGAAAGAAGGAAGAAGTACCTAGAGGAGTAGGCTAGTTTATGGTGCAAGAACAAAAAAACTCCAAAATCTTAGTGGCTTATAATAACCAAAGTTTAGTTCTCACTGTTGTAACAGGTTCTTCTCAGGGCAGCTGGAACTGTGCTCCCTATCAGCTCACTCTGTGACCCAGAGATAAGGCAGTCACCCATCTCCAGCATTGCTGGTCACCGTGGCAGAGGGAAACAGGATGCAAACCATACTTCTCCATAAGATGCCTGTCAACATAATGGAGCAAGCATAAATTGAAAGGTGCTATAAGTGTAAAATATATACTGCTTTCAAAGATTTTGCATACAATGAATAAAAGAATATAAAATATCTCAATTTCTATATAGATTACATGTGGAAATATTCTATTTTGAATATCTTAAAGAAAACATTAAAATTAATTTCTCATGCATCATCTTGCTTTTTTAATGTGCTACTAAGTCATTTTAAACCATATGACTCATTTTTGTGACTCATGGTATACGTCTATGTAACAATGCTGTGCCAAAGCGTTACACTAGCAATGAGGATGTCACACATCATTGGCTAGAATCAGTCATGTGACCCCACCCAATTGCAAAGCCAGAAAATGCAATCCAACACTGCACTCAAAGTCAGCGAACTAAAAGTATCTGGTGCACAGTCTAATAATGTCACACAATGAGGGAGAGAGAGAGAGAAAGAACATATAAATCACGGAGAGCATATCTGAGATAGTCTTACTAAATACAGGGTACCTGAAATCTCAAAACTTATTGGGGAATCATCCAAGATATAGGCAGTCAACCTCTAGAGCAGCTAAAATTAAGCTGTAAGAGGGCCTTGTTACTGCTCACAGAGAAATGTCTTGTGTGTTTAGAGGCTCTGGGCAGAGAAGAGAAAAGCACCCAAAGCAATTCGGAAAGCAAAAGAGAACAAATCAAAACTACAAACAAGAGCAGATATTTTTCAGAGAGCACATGCTGGTTTGCAGTTGAGCTGCTTCTTCCAGGGGCCACTCTCTATAGCATGCCCCAGGGAGAAGCAGCAGGGCTTATTGGTTGATTGATGGGTAATGCTCTCCTGAAGAAAGGTGAGTAGTTACATACTCCAAAACACATATATACATATTTAACTATCATTTTCACTTAGTAATGGGATTCCATGTGATTTTAAATTATTTGGTTTTGCTTATCTTTATTCTCAAATCATCTATAAGAAACAAATATTGTTCAAAATTACCTGGCATGCTATTTGCTCGGGGGTTAAAAAAATAGGTGGTCACATTGATTTCAACTACAGAAGGCAAAAGAATGTAGTGTATGCTCTAAAATGTTCAAATTGCTAGCAGTATGACCTTTGACAGGTTGCTTAAGCTCTCTCTGCCTGGGTTAATCCATCTGTAAAATGGGGATATCTGTATCTACCTCATAGGGTTGTGTTTAAAAATCTAAGATTATTTATAATAGATAAAAATCTAAGATTATATGTGTAAAGAAAGAAGTGAGAACCTAGAAAAGCTTCTTATAATTATCTATCATTAAATTCTACCTCGTTTCTAGTTCTTAAATTTAAAGTAAAGACTAAAATCAAGCTGAGAAAGAGTTACATCAACTGATATTTGGAGAAGCATTAGAAGTATTCCTTTCATTTTTGCTCATTCTTTCCCTTTAAAGAACTGTAACCTGGAAATGCATTTCTCCCTCATATCTGCACAAGCCATTGATTTATCAGGAGAAAAATACAAAGACTTTCACATTTCTGCAACACTGTCTACTGAATTAACACTCCACTACTGAATTTAAGGACACAAAGCACCAGTCACTGTTTTAAGAGTGAATAAAATATATAAAAATGAGAACAGCTTTGACAAGTTAACATCAATTTGAATGAGACTAGAGAAATGAAATTCTGTAGATGAGTGCTTTCATTTTAAATGGTTTTACTGGCTTTCAAATGATTAGACTATTTTGTTTCATTCCCTTCACATTTACAAATTAATATTTTTAAGAGATGGAGCTAATAACCAGTTGAGTTAAAACATATTAAAAACTATAACGGTTGCTTCAATTGAAGCTCGGAGTTTTGCTATATAAAACTGACTTAGAGTTACAATAAAATAGCAATATCATGCAAGACTATATTTGTATTTCTCAGTTCAATTGCTTTTTATTTTCAAACTGTAGGCAACTAGGACATGCCTGAATGAAATTTCCTAGGAGCCAAATAATATTTCCAACATTGATCCTAAATGCTGAGCTAACTTACATAATTCTTCATATGAATATCACACCTTTGATGAGGATATACCAGTTGTTTCAACCTTAGGCTTAAGAAAAAATGCATCATAAAGTATTCTGGTTAATCAAGAACACTTTGAGTTTTTTTTTTTACAATGTAGCTACCTAACTACCTGATTATTTTAACAAAATACCTGTAAAATTGCATGACTAAAACTTTATTTCTGCTGAGTGAAGAGAAATGGTGCCAACACCAACAGAAGAGGAGAGAAGGATAAATCCCAAGAGTCTGCCTGTTTCTCTATTCTCTGCACTCTAAAATGCAACCAAGAATTGAAATAGATAATAAGTTTAAAATTCACCTACACACTTCAGACTCAATTGTTTTACTATTGAGGGTAAAAAATAATAGAACTTTCTGGCCAACTATATTAGTTGTTTGCTTCTGATTTTTTTGTTCTTATGTGTGGTCTTTTTTAAAGTTCCATTGTGGTGATCCACAGGGGCCAGCCAAAATGCAGATATTAAAGGATTTTATTCATAACAGACTAAATTTGTCTCTTGCAAAATACAAAAGCATTTTAAAGTTGATGAGTCTATGATGTTAAGTAAAATCCTCATTCGAATGCATTTGCTTTGCAAGTTAACTCTGGTCAGAGTAATCAGTGTCTTTGCATATATTACACCAATTACAATAATGCTTTTTATGCAAATCTGAACCTGTTGGTATTGCACAATCTTTGCAACCATGTAAGGTTGCTGTCCTGGTTTGCCAGGCTGCTATGACAAACACCACAAAGTGGGGTGACTTAAATAACAAGAATTTACTACGTCACAACTTTTTGAGACTAAAAGTCCAAAATCAAGTTTCTGGCAAGACCATATTTTCTTGGCAAAGACCAGCATCCTGCTGCTGGCTTGTCACGATGTTTGGGGTTCCTTGGCTGGCTTCTCGGCTCGCTTCTCCCATTTCTGCTGACATCTGGCTTCCGGATCCTTCCTGTGGCTTTCCCTTTAGGAGCGTCCAGGCTGGTTCAGTTTAAAGCAAACAACTAAAATAAGACCTTCAAAAGGTACTATGTGCAAAAGATTCACGCCCAAAGGCAGGTGAATAGGGTTAAGAATATGTGTTTTAGGGGGGTTCATAATTCAACCTTGCACAGTTGTGATGTTAAACTCTCATCCAAGTTCAGGTTTCCATATACTTACAACCTGCACACATCGAAACTGCATATTTCAATGTCTGTGTGGCTGCCAACTTCTACATGTCAGGCTTTACAGCAGTGGGAGGGAAAAGAAAACTTGAGGTAAGTACAATTCAATAATTGTAGTAAATAGTTACTAAATGTTTGCTGTGGCACATATATTTTAATTGCTTATACTTGGAAACTATATTAGAGATGCCAAAGCCTTAAAAAGTTTGCAAAAATTGTACAGCAGACTGTGGCTTATGAACTTAACGCACAATTCTCAGACACAAGCCTTAGGCCTTTTTTATTTATAATTATACAGGTTCTCTAAAATTCACTTTTTATCCTAACCTTGAAAATATTCTGATAATGTGTAGTTTTGCAATCTTAATAAACTTTTATTTTCCCATATTCCCTCCAGTTGAAAAAGTCAAAATTTGTGTCATAGCTACTATGCTAACCATCTTCAAAGGAAACAACTTAAATGACTACATTTGTATACCATGGTTCTCGGGTCTCTTAAAAATAATTCGATGTTTTCTATGTCTACACCACACAAGGTTAATAATATTGACCTAATTATGAATTATTAAAACTCAGACCACAGTACCCAAGGGTAATCCAGTTTCCCTACTGAGAGCCTTCATCACCTTCAACTGTGTTCTGGTACATCTAAATTTGCAGGTAGACAGAGAAGGCAAGAGATATTCCGGGAACAGTGAGGAAAATGGCAGGCTACCCCAACACATGAGCCAACTGATGCCTTCTGTAGAACAAGGAATTAGAAGTTACCTAATAAAACTGGCCCCGTGCCTTCTCTGACAGTTCATCTGGTCATACTCAAGTGTCTTCCTCTCTTTTGATGCTTATACCAAGCCCTCATCAGTTATTATGGTTCTCTACACTAGGATTCTCTCTGACCCCTCTCTAGTCTGTTCATTGCAGGGTTCAACCCAAGATGCCTTTTCTTTCAAGGCTTCCTTGTCTAACATCTCTTTGTACTTAAAAATTTTAGTTCAAAGGTCTCAGTAATTTCTACCATGTTTCACATTGTAATTTTAGTTCTACCATTAAGTTTCTGTATTGTCCTTAATAACTTAACCTCTCTGAGCCTTCGTTGATTCATTTATAAAATATGAACAAATTGTAACGATAGGCAATACGTTAATTATCATTTGACTATTATTGTTTTTGCAAATCCTTTGCACCTTATTCACTGGCCATTTATGTATGCATAATTTTTGTCTGTAACTAAATGCATCTGGAATGTTCAGACACACAAGCTATACAAGTGTTTTCTATTGATGCACAGGTTTTGTTTTGATTTTTCTGGTTGTATTTTCTAACAAAGTAATAATAAGTACCACTGGGAAATTGAGGCCCAAAATGTAAAACATGCAGGGTAAATGTGAGGCCATGCTTTTAAGTCTTAAGATCAGTCCCAGAAATAGATGATTTATATAGTTGATGGGCATTTTTATTAAGCATCCACCGTGGTCAAGTTGGGCTCTGATGGAAAAAAAGACAGTCCTCATGTTTTTTTCACCCCATTAGCAATGGGAGAAGGAGACCTAGACATTTAAACAAATACATAGAATACACATTGAAATAAATACCATGGCCGACTTGAGAACATATTCTTTGAAAGCACGGAAAAGGAAGACATTAATTTTGCTGAGGTGGATGAAGTTCAGGTAAGCCTGAGTGGGGCTCTGAAAGAGAGAGAAGCTGTCTCATAAAGTTGCAGTTTCCTGGCAGCAGCTGCTAAAACTGATTCACCCAACTCCTTGCTAAAATATCTGTAAAGGCAAAGAAGAAAGGATTCATACCATCAGCAACAAATAAATTGTACCTAATGAGTTGCCAAACTGGATCATAAACCAAGGGCCATCTTACTTTAAATCACGAAACTAAGCTGCCTCTCACTCTAATAAGTTCTCTTTCAGTGAAGCTTATTTCATAGTTGAGACACTAGGTGAACTACTAAATAAGGAAGCGTTTTTCTTCTTCCATGGAGCATGTAAATACAACAATACAAAGGGAATTTTTATTGCCAAAAACTTGATTTATTATTTCCTACATCTTTAAAGGAATGACATAATCCATTTGGGAATTTTTTAATTGGTAAAGCCACCCAAGCCACCCAAGGGTAACTGTTACCCATCACTAAACTCCCCTTAACACTCTCTGCCATGTAGAACCTGTGAATATTTATGGGTCAAGTATTCTAAAAAATTAGTGCATGAGGCATGCTCTTTATATATGTATGGAAAAAAAGTTTATAAGGAAGTGCACTAAAAAGCACAGTGAACTTCTAAGAAATTCTTTCCCTATGGACTTTTCTACATTTTTCACATATTCCATTTAGGTGTGCTAAAACTTCCAGAATGCAATATACCAGAAATAAGCTGGCTTTTACAATGAGGATTTATTTGCTTACAAATTTATAGTTCTAAAACTGTGCAAGTGTCTAAATTAAGGCATCAACAGGAAGATACCCTCTCCAAAGAAAGGCCACCAGCACCCGGGACACAGCTGTCTCGTGGGAAGACACGTGTCCTGCTCACGTGGTCCTTCCTAATGAAGCTTTCAGTCATTTTCAGCTTCTGACTTCTCTCTCATTTCTTGCCGGAACTTTATCGCTAAACTCTCTGGGCCTTTCCTGTCTTTTATGCGGTGAAAGAATTAAGAGCCACCTTTAATGGGGTGGCTCACATCTCAACTGAAATAACCCAACCGAAACTTCCCACCCATGAAAGGTCCCAGCCACAGGAATAGACCAAAAGAACATGTCCTTTTCTGGTACGTCACAGCCTCAAACCACTACATCTACAAAGAGCACACATTTTTTAAATCAAATAGTATAAATACAAGGGATGCTCTTCATTCCACAGGATTACACTTTCGCTTTGAAAATATCCAGAAGAAAACAATAAACTAGCCAAAGTGGCATTAGGACTATGGTGATTTTTGCTTTAGCGCATGATTTGTTCTCACATACTTTCTGAAATGAGCTTTTATTGCTCTTAAAATGGACCCCAAAATAAATTTATTACAGTATCAAGAGCAAATGCTTATGGACAATAATGAAAAAGCAAAAGAGGAGGGAAGCCCGAGCAGAGTCCACCAGGCAGAGGAGAGGGGCTGAGCAGCCCCGCGGAACCCTGCGCCACTGAGCTGGAGGCGCCAGCGTCTAGGAAGCGTGGCAGAGGGGGGCAGCCGTTGCCCAGCTAAAGGCATGGCCCGTCAATAGGAGAGAGTTCCCCTCCTCCTAGAGAGAGTAAGCACAGATAGGCAAGGCACAACCGCCTAGAGGGACAGAGTGAGGGAGATGAAAGAATACAGGCGCAGAGAGACAGAAGGCGTGGGGTGGAAACTTGAGTGACGTGGCTGCTGGAAACCAACAGCAGACCAGGAGACCATGTGCCTCCAACTCAGCGCCAGAATGAGGTCGGCGGTGTGGAACGGCGCCAGCCGCACCTTTGGAAGGATATTCAACCAAAGGAGGCAGAATTGGTGGCCAGAGGCTGGATTATAGGTCTACCTCGGCCACTACCCAACTGTGGGAACTTGGTCAAGACTCAGCCTCTCTGATTCGGGGCCAGAGCCAGCTCCATTTTCCTTTCCCTCAGTCAGGTTTCTCTAGCCACCCACTGAACAGTTGTAACTCAGCGTTAGGTCTGGAATTAGCACTGTGCTGGCGCTCACCGAATGGCTGCCTTTTGAAGGTGTCATGAACTGAGGGATTCCACGGGCACACACAAGTGGGGTGCGCTGGGGGACCTCCAAACAGGCCTGTTTAACAGATGCAGGCCCCTGCAGGAGGGAGGATGAGCCGGGCTCACCGTCCACCTCGTTCTCACGGAAGTCCAGCTCCTCTCCTTTTGCAAGAAGAGAGTTTCTCAATTTTATCACAGATTTATTTACCTCTTAGTCAAAGAAATCGCTCGCTGCATTTCTTTAAGCAGACTGTTTTTCTCTAAATTTACCTGAATTTTCAAAAAAAAGTTTCTAACTGAAACTCCACTGTAGCTGGTAGGAACGGGACTTCCTGAGAGATCTGCCAGGAGTGCCTGGCCTCAGGCAGACCGGGAACACCATGCTGCCCTGTGTTACCAGTTCCCACTATTTCCGTTTCAAGCACTGGTAAAATACAAGGCTATGAGAAGGGAAAAAAAAAAAAATTAATGGGAATATTTTCAAACCTTCGGAAAACTTCAGATTTGATATTTGGCAGGAGGGCTAAGAGGGTGGTTAAAGAAAAAAAAAGTGCAAATGCTCAAAACTTTCCTTAAGGTTGAGTTTGAGTCCAATTTACTCCAATCTTTTTTCACACTGGAGCTAGCAAGGTTGCATTTTTTCCCCTCTAACAACTCTTCTCTTATTCTATGGAATGTTTAATTTGCCCTTTGAAAGAAAGTATGATTTGTTCCATTTTTCCATGTGCAATTTCTGCGCTATTTACAGACTAAGATAAGAATCAAGAAGGATTCATGTGCCAAAAGCATAAATTCAAGGCTGAGAGAGGAAATCAGAATCCTAAATCCCAACTTGGATTGACTCACCAGATGATTCCAGTTGCAGAGCCTTGCCATCTGACTCGGTGACACACTATGTGCTAACAGAGAAGATTACTCCAAGCCACTGAATCAAAGCACAGCCTATACCCAAATCAAAGAGAGTGTTTGGCAAAACACCCCTCTAGAGGCTTAGCTGAACAAAGTACCCGAAACTTTTAAAAATTGCAGTGTTAATCTAGTCGCTCCTTATACCTAAATGATGACAGTGTGATATGAAAACACCAGTTATTATGCTTTGCAAGTCCCGCATGTCTGTCACCAAAGGATCTACGGTAAAATTTGATGTAACAGACAATATCGATCTGGGGATCTTTTCTTTACAAATATATGTATGCTGAACAAACTCAAACTACTGACCTAAAAGAAAGCAATAAGTTAAGCAAGTGATGAAGAAAACCAGTGAAGTCTGATTAAATTGCATTTTGCTACCCCAAACTATTATTGAGCTCATTTACATAAGCTCTGTTTTTTTCTCAATATCTCAGCGATGGGTTGTTTCATGGATTTTCACCATCCTGAATAATTTGCTTTCTATTCCAGTCTGTTCTCAGCTGTCTGGCCCAGCAAAAGTGCTAGCAACACTCACTCATCCCTACCGCCCTACACCCATCCACTTTTTACTCTGAGCATGCCTTGCTCTAATCAGCTCTCCATAGCGTGGAGAAACTGCTTCTCATTTTTTCAGACAAACGTGTTAATTGCCATCACACTCACAAGCAAAATGAAGGATTTTCTTTTTTACCCTTCTCAGTTAGATCCACTTAGATTCATCACAAACCACAACCAACACTATCTTCCTGAAACAGGTACAAGTCCCCTCTTTGGTAAACATTACACAACCTTTCAAACAAGCAAACAAAAAACCATGGCTGAAACATACACGCCCATAAATTCACAGGCATATTCATCTAAAGTGCACACATTGATGGATAGAATTTATTATATTCTGCTAATCTATTGTATTAATTTTACTAGATACAGAACACGTGGTAAAAGGAACTCAAAAATATTAAAGCATCTTGAGGTGGTAAATCCAGCTGTGAAGTGTCCTCTGACAGGACCCGCCTTCCTGAACTCAGTTGGTCCGTCTAATTCTGTTGTCAAGTTCATCTCCACCAGGGATCCATAAGATTCAGGACACTGTGAGTGAAAAAGATTCGCCTCTGATCCCTTTTCAAAGAGTAAACCCTTAAACTTACCCAAGAACATGTACGCAAGGTTGGTACACAAACATGAGAGTTTATTAGGGGATTCTACGTGGGGAAAAAGCCAGGACTCACGTCCATGTCCTGAGATCACACTGTCACCATGCTGTCATCAAAGGGAAGGGGAGTCTCTGGGCCACTGTTGGGTGGTCAAATACTGCAGATTAATTACCCAATAAATCACGTTATTTTATAAGTATTTAAAAATAAGTATAATGATGCTCTATAAAATGATTGTTGAGATGATGCCTGCCCATGCAAAAAATAATAATAATAATAATTAAAGTAATTGTTGAGAGAGTCATTTTATTTTTCTTATTTGTATCTTAAATATTTTCAAATTCAAATTCAGTACTCTGGGAGTAATTGCCTAAAGGGAAGCTGCACTCAGGGTCTATTCTTCTGACATCACTCCTGTTAGTGAATTAGCAAATGAAAGGCGCTGTAAGGTCTCCTGTTACTAAGAATGGGCAGTCTCCAAAATGCATTATCCAACATTGGCCAAGGTGGGATGAAATAAAAACTCTCACATATTCCTGGAGGAAATATAAATTAGGACAAACTTCTTGAAGGGAAGATTGGTCACATGGATCAAGATTCTTTCAAATGTTCTTATCCTTTGACCTAATAATTTTACTTCTTGGAACTTATCCCAAGGAAATTATCAGAGAAGCAAACAAAGAATTATGAACAAGGATGTTCATTGCAATGCTATTTATAATAGCAAAAACTGCCACTGCCTAATTAGCCAACAAAAGGGATTTAGTTAAGTAAATTATAATAAATCCACAGAACAGAAAGCTGTACAGCCCATTAAAAACCACGTGTTCAAAGAATGCAAAATGGCTCAGGGAAATGCTGACAAGATGATATTGAATTAAAAAGCAGCCATGGCACATTAAATGCAGTGCAACCCCCATTGTATAAATACCTCTATATGCACGTGATATATAAATATGCATATTCAAAAATTGGAAGAAAGGATAAAAACTAAATTGACTGAAATTTAGTAGGTTCCAGGGAATGTGAGAAAACCTTTACATGAATTATTTTATTGAATCATCAAAATAACCATAAGGTAGATACTTTTTTGCTCCCTAATTTAGCATTGAGGAAGTCAGAGCAAAGAGAGATTAAGTTGTCCAATATCAGTTCATAAACTGAGTAGCCATATCTGATTCCCACCTAACACAATCCACTAACCCATAATGTTGTTCTCTGGGTTATTTTTTTCCATCAGATAATTTTTTTTATTTTTCCAAGTTTTCTCAATAAATATTTTACTTTGGTAACCAGGTATTTTCTTTTTTTATATACTGTATGGCAGAGTCACATTTAATTCTTTTTCCACGTGAGTATCCTTTATTGCAGCACCATTTTTCTTGACAGTTTTTTATTTTGTTTGTTTGCTTCTTTGTTTGTTTGGGAAGTTCATGAACCAAGAATCGAGTTCGGGTCCCCTGCATGGCAGGTGAGAATTCTACCACTGAACTACCCCTGCACCCCACTTTGGTAACCAGCTTTTAAAAGATTTTTAGTGGTGGGCAAAATGAGAGTAATTGGTATAATTATTGAAATTAAACTATTATATTCTTAGTGAAGTGAACTGGATATCTTAATTAGTTAAGAGCAGGAACCGTGTTTTCTTTTAACTTATTAGTTTTTGAAACCGTGACATTTGTTTTGTCTTTTAACGTATTTTGGCTCTTTTATATTTAACCTGGCATTTTCTGAAACAGGAGAGAAGCAGTGATGCACGGGGTTATTAAAATAAAAGTAAAAATACAGAAAGAACTGTAGATGTCTTCCATCTTTGTTTGTGGTTTAGCTGTGATGTCCTGTGAAAACAAGCGTTACGTGGTGTGAAAACCGTTTTGTAAAACATTAAGTATTGAATGATATTATTACACCATCAGGCCAACCAAAGAAATGAGATAGTACATGGTCATAAAAATTATACAGGTTGATTTTTTTTTTTACTTTTTTATTGTGTAGTATAACATGTATACAAAGCAAAGAAATAAAAAAGCGATAGTTTTCAAAACACTCTTCAACAAGTAGTTACAGGTCAGATCCCAGACTTTGTCATGGGCTACCATACCATCCGCTCATATTTTTCCTTCTAGCTGCTCCAGAATATGGGAGGCTAGAGGGCTTAAATATTTTTTTATCATCACAATCAATTTTTTTTCCTTCCTTTTTTTGTGAAAAATAACATATATACCAAAAAAAAGTGATAAATTTCAAAGTACAGCACCAAAATTAGTTGTAGAATATATTTCAGAGTTTGACATGGGTTACAATTCTACAATTTTGGTTTTTACTTCTAGCTGTTCTAAAATACTGGAGACTAAAAGAGATATCAATTTAATGGTTCAGTATTCATATTCATTTGTTAAATCCTGTCTCCAGTGTATAACTCCACCATCATCTTTGATCTTTACATCTCTCTCTTTACGGGTGTTTGGGCTATGGAAATTCTAAAATTTTTCATATTGAAGGGTCTGTCACTGATATGGGGTAGAGAGATAGAACTGTCTAATGTTCTGGAGAAGCTGGACTAGGTTTCAGGACTTATCTGGACCAGGAAGTCCATCTGCAGGTTGTAGGTTTCTGGAAAGTTACTCTAGTGCCTAGAACTCTTGTGGAATCTAATATATTGCTCTAGTGTTCTTTAGGATTGGCTGGAATGGTCCTGGTTGGGGGTTGGCAGGTTATGCTAGGTAGCAAGGTCTAACTGAACCTTGCATAAGAGCAACCTCCAGAGAATCACAGTCCCCCAGGGGACTTTGCCAATACTTTTTGATTATCTGGTTAATATACTCTAGGATGTATCCAGGCATTACAATAATCTATACAGGATTAAAAGACCTCTGTCTTATTCTGTGCTCTCTGTGTTTCAGTTGTTCAAATGAGCTATCCAGATAGGTTGAATTAGATTATGTACTACAGAAAATTTCAGCTCCAGACCAAATAAAGCTTCCTTCCATTGGTCTCAAAGACTATGTATGGTTCCAAAATATAGACACTGTCTTCCTTACCCCTAAATTCTGAATTACATTAATCTCAACCCCTCTGACTTTGTTCTTATCTCTCAATATCAGGTTATATATATAAAACAGCCCCTCAAAATCCAGAAATAATAATCACCACTTCAGACTTAATGTGTCTGCACTGAAAGCTTATAATCTAGGCCCCAGTTTCCTTATAAGCATTTTCCAAAGGTGACCATACCATTCTTGTTCTTTTGTTTCTGACTTTCGTTTCACCAAATGTCCCACATGCTCATTCACATTGCTGCATGCCTCACGACTTTGTTCCTTTTTGTAGCAGCACAACCTTCGTTCATAAGTATACACCACCATTTGCCAACCTACTCCATCCGTGCATCCTTCAACCACCTGCATTCATCAGGCATCACGTAGAGGGCCCAAAGTCCACAGTCCATCAACAGTCTCAATTTTAGGTAATTTCATTGTTCCCAAGAGAAAGAAAACCAATAAACACACCCTCATCAAATCGGAAATCTAAACCTCCTCTTAACTCTTGTCCCTCCTCCTCCCATTATTTATTCTGCTGTTGCTGTGGTAGTGCTGATGGTTTCCTTTTGAACATAGCTCATAGCATGCAGTAGCAGCTCTCCCCCTGTACCCTGGACTTAAACACCCTTTGTACAAGAATCATATCTTTGAAGTAATTCTTGCATGAACTAATTCCTATTTCTAGTGTTAATCAGTGGTATACATAGGTCTATACAACCCTTTTCAATCTTGTCCATCTTCAATATGGTAATATTACTTATAGACCCACTAGAGAACCACCTTCACTCCTATCTATTCCCTTACATTGGAGTTCAACCTCATTAACTAACAGTTCACCCATCTCTAGCTTCTATGTATCTCTAAGTCCCCTGTATTCTGTATTATAAGCCTCTGATTATACCTTTACGCTGGTCATAAAAGTGGAATCATATAGTATCTATCCATTTGTGTCTGGGTAATTTCACTCAGCTTTATATCCTCAAGTTTCATCCATATTGTCATGTGCTTCAGGACATCATTTTGTCTTATTGCTACATAATATTCCATCGTATGTATATACCATGTTTTGTTGACCCACTCGTCTGTTGATGGGCATTTGGTTTGTTTCCATCTTTTGGCAATTGTGAATAATGCTGCTATGAACATCGGTGTGCAGATGTTTGTTTGTGTCACTGCTTTCAGTTCTTCTGGGTGTATACCAAGAAATCCTATTGCTGGGTCATAGGGCAACTTGATATTTAGCTTCCTAAGGAACCACCAAATAGTCTTCCATAGTGGCTGCACCATTATACTTTCCCACCAGCAGTGCATAAGTGTCCCAGTTTCTCCACATCCTCTCCAACATTTATAGTTTCCTGTTTGTTTAATAGCAGCCATTCTTTTGGCTGCTATTAAACAACCAAAAGAGATGTGAGGTGGTATCTCATTGTAGTCTTGATCTGCATTTCCCTTATAGCCAATGAAAATGAACATCTTTTCATGTGCTTTTGAGCCATCTGTATTTGTTCTTCAGAAAACTGCCTGTTCATATCTTTAGCCCATTTTATAATTGGCCGTTTGTTCTTTTGTTTTTAGTTGTATGATTTCTTTGCATATACAGGAAATTAAACCTTTATCCAATATGTGATTTCCAAATGTTTTGTCCCATTGGGTTGGCTGTCTGTTCACCATTTTGACAAAGTCTTTTGAAGTGCAGAAGTATTTAATCTGGGGGAGTTCCCATTTATCTATTTTTTCTTTTGTTGCCTGTGCTTTGGATGTAAAGTTTAGGAAGCTACCTCCTATTACTAGGTCTTGAAGATGTTTTCCTCTACTTTCTTCTAGAAACTTTATGGTGCTAGTTCTTATATTTAGTTGCTTGATCTTGATCTTAATTTTTGTGTAGGGTGTAAGATAGGGGTCCTCTTTCATTCTCTTGGCTATTGATATCCAATTCTTCCATGACAAATTATTGAAAAGACTATTTTGTCCCAGTTCAGAGGATTTGAGGGCCTTGTCAAAAATCAGTTGACCAAAAGAAAAATCAGTTGACCAGAAGATGGCCGAATAGAGTAGCTCGAGATTAGCCCTGCTCCACAGAAAAGTTAGAGAAAGGACAGGACAGGAACTGAGGTGGCAACTCGGGAGTGCAGTGGACCAGGGAGAGCCTTCTACACACACGTGGCAGCCCTGGTTGCAGAGGCCGAGGAACTGAGAGGCAGAAAGCTGGTGCCTGGAGTGGAGGTACAGAACCACAGAGCCCACAGGAGTGCAGGGATGGGAACGTGGGACTAGGAAGTAAGCCAGGCCACATTCCTTGGGCACACTACCTGCACCAGCACAGCCCTGTGACCATTGACTCATTCCACACCCCATGCACCTTAACCCCATCACCCATTCCCATTCCCTGCGCTCTAGGCACCCCCACCCCACCAGCCCCCAACGTGCATGCCTGTCCCGCTCCCACACCCCCACCCCAATTGCAAGCCAACCCACCTCTCCTGCACCCTTACTGAGTACTACCTCCCACTCCCTGTTCCCTGAAGGCTATTGCCAGCTCATAAAGGTTGCGGGCACTAACCTCCACTACCCCCGCCCCTGCCCATAGTGTCACACGCCCTCACCCCCACTGCCCGTGCTCAGCGCATCAGTTTATGGCACTCTCAGGCCCACATACGCGCACAAGCCACCAATCACGTCATTTAGCTCTGGGAACTGCAATTTACAGCAGTCCTACATCCGCTCATGCATACAGCCCTCAGTCTCACTTTCCAGCTCTGAGAAAGTGCCAACCTGCACAGCCGGGTCACAGCTACTGCCAGTCCATGAAGGCATAATGCCAACCTGCTGCCACAGCTCTATGCATGCACAAAAAAGGCTCCATGCCTTAGTCCAGCACAAACCAGAGTTACTCCCCTCAGACCAGTGCACCTGCACAGCTACATCCTCCGTGGCCACTGGTCGCCCATGTTGACAAGCATCAGAGTAACATCCCCAACCTGCACCTATTCATGCCCTTAAGCAAATCACCATACTGAGTGCTCCATCCCAGGCCCTGCTACCTGATGAGCAACCATCCTGCAAAACACAAGGCCTTAGACTACTGAAAAAAATCAACTCCCAGAGTAAATCAATGAAGATATTTACATGCCATGAAGACAGAGAAGATTACTAAGCATATCACAATGCAAATAGATATAGCCCTGCCTAATGACCAAATTAAAACACCAGAGGAGACACATCATTGGAACAACTAATCAAAGATGTTCATACAACTCTACCTAATAAAATAAGTGGGATAGCAAATCGCATAAAGGAGATCAAGAAGACGTTAGAAGAACATGAAGAGGAATTTGAAAGGATAAATAGAAAAATAGCAGATATCACAGAGACTAAAGGTTCTGTTGAGCAAATAAAAAACATACTAGAAGCATACAACACCGGATTTGAAGAGACCGAAGAAAGAATAAGTGATATAGAGGACAGGATAATTGACTTCAAAGATTCAAAACAGCAAATAACAAAAAAGATGGGAAAGAATCGATGGGAACTCAGGGAAATGATAGGCAAAACAAAGCACGCAAATATAAGAATTATTGGTGTCCCAGAAGGAGAAGAGAGGAGTAAAAGGTTAGGAAGAGTAGTTGAGGATATAATGGGGGAAAACTTTCCAGCCTTCATAAAGCACATAAATATAAAAGTCAAACAAGCCCAAAGAACTCTAAACAGAATAAATCCAAATAAGCCCTCCCCAAGGGATGTACTAATCAGTCTGCCAAATGTTGAAGAGAAGCAGAAAATCCTGAAAGTAGCAAGAGAAAAACAATCTACTATATACAAGGGAAACCAAATAAGACTGAGTTAAGATACTCAACTAGCACCCGGGAGGCAAGAAGGCAGTGGTATGATATATTCAAGATCCTGAAAGAGAAAGACTTCCAGCCAAGAATTCTGTACCTAGCCATATTGCCCTTCAAAACTGAGGGAGAGATTAAAGTTTTCACAGACAAAGAAGTCCAGAAAGAATTTGTCAACAAAAGACTGACCCTACAAGAAATACTAAAAGAAGTTCTGTCAGCTGGGGAAAAAAAGGCAGGAGAGGGAAGTCTGGAGGAGGGCACAGAATTGAAGAGTACCACTAAGTGTAATCTAAATAATACAAAGAAAAAGAAGGAAAAGAATATGTAGATCTGACAAAGTAAAAAAGATAAGATGGTGGAATCAAGAAATGTATTTTCAGTGATAACTTTGTTAATGGACTAAACTTACCAATTAAAAGAGATTGGCAGAATGGATTAAGAAACATAACCCAGCTATATGCTGCTTACAAGAGACTCGTCTTAGACACAAGGATAGAAATAGATTGAAAGAGAAAGGATGGAAAAGATTTTCTGTGCAAGTTGTAACCAAAAGGAAGCAGGATACCTAATATCAGGCAAAATGGACTTTAAATGTGAATACATCATAAGAGACAAAGAAGGATACTATATGCCAATTAAAGGGTCAATCACCAAGAGAATATAGCAATCATAAATGTTTATGCTTCCAATCAAGGAGCTCCAAAGAACATGAGACAGACATTGGCAAAACTGAAGTGAGCAATAGATGTTTCAACAATAAGAGTAGGAGACTTCAATACACCACTCTCCTCTATAGGTAGAAGAACCAGACAGAAGATCAACAAGGAAATAGAGAAGTTAAATAACTTGATAAATGAGTTGGACCTAACAGACATGTATCGGTCATTGCACCCAAAGCACAAGGTTATACATTCTTCTCTAGTGCTCATGGAACATTCTCCAGAATAGATCATATATATGATGGGACACAAAACAGGTCTTTATAAATTTTTAAATGTTGAAATTACTCAAAGCACTTTCTTTGATCACATTGGAATGAGGCTGGATCTCAATAAGCACCAAAGACTGAGAACAGCCACAAATATATGGAGATTAAATAACACACTCTTAAACACACAGTGGGTCAAAGAAGAAATTGCTAGAGAAATCAGTAGCTATCTGGAGATGAATGAAAATGAGAATGCAACTTTTCAGAACTTATGGAATGTGCAAAGACTGTACTGAGAGTGAAATTCATTGCCCTAAATGCCTATATTAAAAAACAAGAAAAAGCAAAAATCGAGGACTTAACAGAAAACCTGGAGGAACTTGAGGAAGAACAGCCAACTAACCCAAAAGCAAATGGGAGAAGAGAAATAACAAAGATTAAAGCAGAAATAAATGAATGGGAAAACAAAAGAGCAATAGAAAGAAGCAATAAAACCAAAAGTTGGTTCTTTGAGAAAATCAATAAAATTGATGGACCACTAGCAAAACTGGCAAAGAGAAAAAGAGAGAAGATGCAAATAAACTAAATTAGAAATGAGAAGGGCTGTGTTACCACAGACCCTGAAGAAATAAAAGAAATCATAAGAGGATGCTATGAACAACTATAAGCCAACAAACTAGGCGACTTAGATGAAATGGACAAAATCTCCTGGAGAGATACAAATGAGCAACATTGACTCAGGAAGAAATACAAGATCTCAACAAACCAATCACAAATAAAAGGATTCAATCAGTCATTAAAATCTTCCTACAAAGAAAAGCCCAGGGCCAGATGGCTTCACAGGGTAATTTTATCAAACATTCCAGAAAGAACAAACACCAATCCTGCTCAAACCTTTCCAAAAAATTGAGGAAAAAGGAACTCTATCTAACTCATTTTATGAAGGTAATATCATTTTAATACCAAAACTGTGTAAAGATGTTATAAGAAAAGAAAACTACAGGCCAATCTCCCTAATGAACATAGATGCAAAAATTCTCAATAAAATATTAGCAAATCAAATCCAACAGCACATTAAAAGAATCTTAAACCATGACCAAGTGAGGTTCATACCAGGAATGCATGGATGGTTCAACTCAAGAAAATCAATTAATGTGATACAGCACATTAACAAATCAAAAGGGGAAAATCACATGATCATCTCGATTGATGCTGAAAAAGCATTCAACAAAAGTCAACAACTTTTCTGATAAAAATACTCCAAAAGATAGGAATCAACGGAGCGTAAACATTTATGATTGCTATGTCTTCTTGGTGAATTGACCCTTTAACTAGTATATAGTGTCCTTCTTTGTCTTTTATGATGTCTTTGCATTTAAAGTCTATTTTGCCTGATATTAGTATAGGTATCCTGCTTCCTTTTGGTTACAACTTGAACAGAAAATCTTTTTCCATCCTTTTACCTTCAATCTGTTGTATCCTTGTGTCTAAGATGAGTCTCTTGTAAGCAGAGTATAGCTGGATTATGTTTCTTAATCCATTCTGCCAATCTCTTTCTTTTAATTGGTAAGTTTAATCCATTAACATTCAAAGTTATTACTGAAAATGCATTTCTTGATTCCACCATCTTATCTTTTTTTACTTTATTTGTCAGATCTACATATTCTTTTCCTTCTTTCTCTTTTTTTTTTTCTTTTTTTAAATATTTTTACATGGGCAGGCACCAGGAATCAAACCCAGGTCCTCTGGCATGGCAGGCAAGCATTCCTGCCTGTTGAGCCACCGTGGCCTTCCCTCCTTCTTTTTCTTTGTATTACTTAGATTACACTTGGTGGTACTTTTCAATTCTGTGCCCTACTCCAGACTTCCCTCTCCTGTCTTTTTTTTTTCAGCTGGCAGAACTCCTTTTAGTGTTTCTTGTAGGGCCAGTCTTTTGTTGACAAATTCTTTCCGGACTTCTTTGTCTGTGAAAACTTTAATCTCTCTCTCGGTTTTGAAGGACAATTTGGCTGGGTACAGAATTCTTGGCTGGAAGTCTTTCTTTTTCAGGATCTTGAATATATATCATGCCTTCTCACCTCCAGGGTGCTAGTTGAGTAGTCTGAACTCGGTCATATTTGGTTTCCCTTGTATGTAGTAGATTGCTTTTCTCTTGCTGCTTTCAGGATTTTCTGCATCTCTTCAACATTTGACAGATTGATTAGTATGTGCCTTGAGGAAGGCTGATTTGGATTTATTGTTTAGAGTTCTTTGGGCTTGTTTGACTTTTATGTTTATGTCCTTTATGAAGGCTGGGAAGTTTTCCCCCATTATATCCTCAACTATTCTTCCTAGCCCTTTACAGGATCTCTCTTCTCCTTCTGGGACACCAGTGATTCTTATATTTGTGCACTTTGTTTTGCCTATCATTTCCCTGGGTTCCCAGTGAATCTTTTCCATCTTTTTTGCCATTTGCTGTTTTGAGTCTTTGAAGTCAATTATCCTGTCCGCTATATCACTTATTTTTTTTCTGTCTCTTCAGATCTGGTGTTGTGTGCCTCTAGTATGTTTTTTATATGCTCAACAGAGTCTTTAGTCTCTGTGATATCTGCTATTTTTCTATTTATTCTTTCAAATTCCTCTTTATGCTCTTCTTGATCTCCTTTATGTGATTTGCTATCCCACTTATTTTATTAGGTAGAGTTGCATGAACATCTTTGATTAGTTGTTCCAATGTCTGTGTCTTCTTTGGTCATTAGGCAGGGCTATATCTGTCTGCATTCTGATATGCTTAGTAATCTTCTGCTGTCTTCATTGCTTGTAAATATCTTTCTTGATTAATTTACTTTGGGATTCGATTTCTTTCAGTAGTCTAAGGCCTTGTATTTGCCAGATGGTTGTACAACAGGTAGCAGGTGTTCTAGTTTGCTATCTGCTGGAATGCAACACACCAGAGATGGATTGGCTTTCAATAAAAGGGGATTTATTTAGTTAAGGTAGAGTTTTTCAGAGGAAAGGCAGCTAACTTTCGACTGAGGTTCTTTCTTATGTGGGAAGGCACAAAGCGATCTCTGCTGGCCTTCTCTCCAGGCCTCTGGGTTCCAATGTCTTTCCCCGGGGTGATTTCTTTCTGCATCTCCAAAGGCCTGGGCTGAGCTGTGAGTGCTAAGATGAGGTATACCAAGCTGCTTGGGCTATGCTACATTGAGCTCTCTCATTTAAGCACCAGCCAATGAAGTCAAACTTCATTCATTGTAGCAGGCTCACCTCCTAGCCTACTGCAGATGTAATCAGCAACAGATGAGGTTCACGTACCATTGGCTCATGTCCACAGCAACAGAGCTAGGTGCTTTCACCTGGCCAAGTTGACAACTGAACCTAACTACCACAGCAGGGTACAGTGTGGGGCATTCAGTAGGGTGATTTGTTTCAGGGCAGGTATAGGGGCAGGTTGGGGATGTTACTCTGCTGCTTGTGAACATGGGTGCCCAGCAGCCAGGGAGGATGTAGCTATGTGGGTGCACCGGTCTAGGGGATGTAAGCCTGTTGTACGCTGGAGTAAGTCATGGAGCCCTTTGTGAGCTTGCAGAGAGCTGTGGCAGCAGGTTGGTGTTATGCCTTCATGGATTGGGGGCAGATGTGACCTGGCTATACAGGTCTGGACTTTCTCAGAGCTGGGAAGTGAGGCTGAGGGCTGTGCCCATGCGCGGTTCTAAAACCGCTGTATAGTGCAATTCCCAGAACTGAATGACATGACTGGGGGCTCATGCACATGCATGGGCCTGGGAGTGCCATAAACTGATGCACAGAGCTCAGGAGGGGTGGAGTGAAACTGTGCAACACCATGGGCAGGGGTGCAGGAGTAGCCTAGGTATGGAGGTTAGTGCCCACAGCCTTTATGCACCGCCTTCAGCCTGCAGGAAACAGGGAAGGGGAGGTAATGCTTGGGAGGGGTGCAGGAGAGGTGGGTTGGGCTGCACTTGGGGTGGGGCTGTGGGGCAGGTACATTCACTGGGAGTTGGTGTGGTGGGAGCACCTGGAGCACAGGGAATAAGAGTGGGTGATGGGGGTCGGGTGCATGGGGTATGGGGTGAATTGCTGGTCACAGGGCTGTGCTGGTGATGGTAGTGCACCCAAAGAACAGGGCCTGGCTTACTTCCTAGTCCCTGGCTCCCATCCTTGCATTCCTGCGGGATCTGTGCCTCCGTGACTCCATGCCAGGCTCCAGCTTTCTGCCTCTCAGTTCCTTGGCCTCTGCAACCAGGGCTGCCCCTTGTGGTGCAGAAAGCTCTCCCAGGTCAACCACACTCCCAAATCACCACCTCAGTTGCCCTCTTGTCCCTTCTCTAACTTTTCCATGGGGCAGAGCTAATCTCGAGCTGCTCTATTCGGCCATCTTCTGGGAAGTTCCCCAGAAGGTTGAATTATAAGAACAAATAAAAGGAATTTAGTGAAAAGTTTCACAAATAGGAATTCATAACATTGATATTAAATTGTGCTTTTTCTTTTTAAATACATAGGGAAGAGCAGGAAACACCTCCAATATCAACAGTGACTTCCCTCCAATTAGGGGGGCTATGAGTGACTCTTTTTTTTTTCTTCTTTTTACCTATGTGTCATTTCTAAATTTTATGCAAACAACAGGTATTTATTTCTTTTGTAACTAGAAAATAAAATTTTATTTGGAAATTCATTTGATGGCTCCAACTAAGATCATAAAATAAACTCCATTCTGAGTACACTCCTGTGGCCCACCGACGACACCAGTCACACCTTTATTGCCCAGCTTTCCTCTCACTTTGCACATACCACACGCATGAATGCACATCCGTAATTGGCTCAGTCGCCCCTCCCCGTTTAATACTTTATCATCCTACTCATTTCTGATTCGCCATCTTTGTGCCCCTGATTAGCATCTCTGATCTCCAAAGAGCCACATTTCATGGCCATCAAAAGTACAAACTCCTTCTTCAAACCTTCTTCCAGCCTTCCATAGGGGAAGATTAGCAACATGTACTGTACTTCTCCAGCACTCCAGGTCTCTTCTCCATCCCCACAATCTCTCTTACAATGATTTGCATGTGCATAGCTTCCCCCACCAATCTGTAGCCTCCTGGATGGCAGGAAGGCTCAGGATGCTCCTCTTTTTATTTCTATATCTATCCCCCATAGCACTGAGTTCAGCATCTGCCTTATAATAAACATGCACCATATGTTTATTGAATTGATTTGAAAATACCCTCTGGGGAGCGGTGAGAAGTTTGCGTCCATTCTTTCAGCTTGGCCCTTGAGTGCATGGGTGTGGAAGGTTTGACTTCCAAAGGATAATGTGTGGGACACACGGTGTTTGTGGGGAAGAGATAGAACCCGGTCATGTTATGAGTCTGAAAGAAGAGATGGAAAATGTGTTTCAGATCTGTAAGTTTTGCCCACCACGAGGCAGAGAGATTCCACAGAGTAGAACAAGGGTGGGGCAGGGGTACAAGAGCAGAATTACATCTGCTGACCTGAGAGGTCAGAGGTAAGAAGCATGGGCCCACGGTACGACAGGCCAGGTGGGATGAAAGTGTGTCAATGGCAGAAGTGGAGAGGACTTAGTAGCATCTTAGGGATGGCTAAGCCCCTGAGAAGAAGGATGAGCATTTTCTGTAGACTCTGGTCCACAAGTCAAAGCACATGCAACACGAGCCCGTTGAGAGCCATCCTAGCTGCGAAGCGGAACGCGCTGTTGGATCCAGAATCTCCTCTCCTAATTCGTATGATTTTAACCAGAAATTCTGGCAAAGTACTGAATTCCAAATACTTAGTTTTATTATCCCACACAACCATTTCCTGATCTGGTTCCTTTGCAATGAAGTCCTAAGCCATCCATAGTCAATTCATTTGGTAAGATTTCAAGTGGGAAAATTGTGTGGAGCAATTTTCCTACCTACTATTTAAGGCATATAGGGACTAAATCTTGACAGTCTTACTCTTACATTGTTTTGCAGTTGGTACCAGAGCGTCTGTTTAACCTCATTAACATTTTCTTAAAAAGCTTCGCCATTTTAATAGGGAATATATCATCATGTTCATTAACGCCTATTTACACTGATGCAAACTGATGCTCCCAGAGTAACCAAACTTTAAAACGTTAATATAAACATTATGCCTCTTTTAATTGCAATAGACATCTCCTTAATTAATTTAATTCCAACAAGACCCCTTACCAATAAACAAAAACCACATTTTTGGCAGCTTCCATATGCAAGGCAAAGTAAGGAGGAGAGTAAATGGCTTCTGCAGGAGGGACTAGCAAGTGACTTTGCACCCTCTGCTTTGAGGCCAAAGTCTGGATAGAGGCAAAGCACACATTAGTATGGGGAACCTGGAGTAACTGAGACGGGTATTTGAACTTGGCTGCCTCTGGGCTTGTGGTTCAGAAATGGGAATGTTCAAGGAAGATCTAACCAGCCACCAGGGGGTGTCTCCATGTCGACCTCACCAGAAATCCTCACTTAAATCATGGAGGAGAAAGGCCCAGGCCATTTTCATTAAGGCAAGTACCCTGGACCAGCTCCCACATCAAACAGCCTGCTGCAGCTCAGGCCTCCTCAGTGGTTCTGTAGCCACCGGGAATTACCAAGCTTGGATTGAGATGACTGGCATTATCTTGTATTGCTTAAATAGTATACGATTTCAGTGGAATTTTTTTTCATTAATTAGTTGGATAATTTGATGTGACATGATTGCATTTACACTGAAAAAAAGAAGAGGGAGTCTTGCTGTCAGATGAAGAGATTGTTTGATTTTTATTACAATGGATTTCCTTTCTCAAAAGCTGAAAATCTTTTAAATGTATTTCTGTGACTGTATGTTCTAATTTAGATTCTGGTTTACTAATTACTAGACAGTTACTATGAAATTGGATTCTTCCTTTCCCACCTTTATAGAATTGCTATTGAGCCCATTTTCCTGTGCACACCCACTCAAATCTGTGAGTTTATAGAGTACAGATATTTTGAAAACTATAGGGCTCTGTTAATATTGCCTTGATCAGCATTTCTGGCACAGTATTTATACCCCAATTCTTAGTTCTATTCTCACCAACTCTACATGGTTTGTATGTTTTTATTTGTGCTGGGTATCAAAGCTTTTACCATATTTTTCTCAGGAAGTGCATGTGAAAAGTACTGAACATGTTTTGTCATTTGGAGATTTGTATACTTCCACATGCAATTGATTTAAGGGAGCAAAGCCTTAATTTTAATCCCTATGAAGTAGCTTTGGTGAGTGTGCTGGTTTGAAAGGATGTATGTATCCTAGAAAAGCCATGTTTTAATCAAAATCCCATTTCATAAAGATGGAATAATCCCTATTCAATACAATATGTTTGAAATTGTTATCAGATCATCTCCCTGGAGATGTGGTTTAATCAAGAGTGGTTGGTAAGCTGGATTAGGTAATGACATGTCTCCACCCATTTGGGTGGGTCTTGAGACGTTTCTGGAGTCATATAAAAGAAGAAATATTTTGGAGAATGGGAGATTCGGAGAAAGCAGAGAGTGCTGCGGCACCACGAAGCAGAGAGTCCATGAGCCAGAGATCTTTGAAGATGAAGAAGGAAAATGCCTCCTGCGGAGCTTCATGAAACCAGAAGCCAGTAGAGAAAGCTAGCAGATGACGTTGTGTTCACCATGTGCCCTTCTGGCTGAAAGAGAAGCCCTGTGTTCGCCATGTGCCTTCTCACTTGAGAGAGAAACCCTGAACTTCACTGGCCTTCTTGAACCAAAATATCTTTCCCTGGATGCCTTTGATTGGACATTTCTATAGACTTGTTTATATTTGGGACATTTTCTTGGCTTTAGAACTGTAAACTAGCAACTTATTAAATCCCCCCTTTTTAAAAGCCATTGTGTTTCTGGTATATTGCATTCTGGCAGCTAGCAAACTAGAATAGTGCGTTTGTGTGGCCCAAATCTCTTTCCAAATTCATCTTAGAAGTGGTTTCTCCTATTCCTACAGTGGGAATAATTTGAATCATTGTCAGTATGTCATCCCTGGCATTGCACTAACACTGACCATAATGTGGTTTTCTCTAAACTGTGGGAAGAAGTCAGCTATAAAAGTGACTCTATAGATACTTTGGTGTTCTCATAAATGTCATCAATTAACATTCTATGACAGTAGGTCTCTTTAGCTTGGTAGAGTCCATTAAAATATAATTTTTAATATTGTGTTAACTAGTTAATGAAAATTGCTAATATTCATAAAGTGGCTTATACACAGAATATAAACATTGTTAAGAGATAAATCCTATCATTTATGAAATTCATCAAATAAGGGCAAAAAATGATTTTTCTTTGTTAAGCAAAATACTAATCTTATAAAGGCAAACAGAGACATAGCTAATGTTAGAGCTGTAATTTAATTGGGAGTTTCAAGGCTTCACTTAAGATTTGTAACAATAAAGCATCCTCAGGGTTCCTTCATATTTCTGGATGCCATAAGGTGCCTGTATTCAATTATAAATAATATTGTGACCAGGCGAAAGCTAAAATCCTTGCCTCAAGGAACTCTTAGTCCAAGGAACTGTGACAGCTAATGTGGAACAGTAAAATTCTCCAAGCCTGAATTCAGAAAACTGAGATTGGGTGCTTGTTCAGTCCCAGTTTTCCATATGATCAATCCAATTCCCTTTTCTCAACAGTGTCCTGGAAATGTAGTAGTTAGAATTAGTGCTTGATCATAAATAGTAGTTGTGAACAAGTCAGACCCTTTCTAGGCCTCAGTATCCTTCGCTGTAAAGGAGCACCAACAGCTTGGTGGCCTCTGCACTCTGTTTAACAAATGAAGTCCCTTGCTCTCATTCAGATGCAGAGGCAGAAAATCTGAAGAGCGTGGGAGCACACACTAGGTATATTTGTAAAAGGTATAAGAGGGAGGAGATGAGCCTAATGAAATTAGAAGGTGATGAAGAGGAGACGACCTAAACCCCAAGGCAGACACGAAGCTGATGGAAGACTAAAGATGCTGAAAATAAGTAGAGAAGGGATTCAACCTTGGAGTGGCATGAAGTAACTGCACAGTGAGAAAAATAACCAACAAAAAGCATGAGAAGAGGCCTTCAGAGAACTATTGCCCTCCATCTGCTATCTGCCGCGTGTCTATTTAAATGCCATTTGTTGCTCATAATGATTCATTCCTTCTACAATATTTTCCCTGCAGGCAAATACTTTTTACTCCAAAGAAAGTGTCTTTGTGAGACTAAATTTTGCTATACTCATTAAGATTGAAATGTAGCTATAACTTTTAATATAATAATAATTTATTGAGCACTTACTATGTCCCAGAAACTGTTTTAAATGCTTTTTGTGTACTAATCCTCACAATTTTGATGGTGCTCTATTATAAATCTCATCTTCTGGAAGCACAGAGAGGGCCAGTGATTTGTCACACACCACCCAGCTGGTGAGTGGTGGAACCAATAAACAAACATGAGCAACTGAATGTGAACTTTTATATAGCTTGAACTTTTTTGCAGCTACATTTTTGTCACACATATATGCTTACGTTCCATTTCTAACTGAATCCTGGGTGCTAAGGGTAATTGGGGCATATGAAGCTAATTTTAAAGACTATAGGACTTAAAAAAAAAATAAAATGTCACCTGTGAATCAATTAAGACAAAACAATGTAATGGGATAGCAACAAGAGAAGAAAGTGATTTTTTTTTTTGAGTTAACCTCTTTTTTTTTTTTTTTTTTTTTTTTTTAACATGGGCAGGCACTGGGAATCGAACCCGGGTCCTCGGGCATGGCAGGCAAGCACTCTTACCTGCTGAGCCACCGTGGCCCAGAAAGTGAATTTTTAAAAAACAAAATGGGAATATCTGTTAAGTTTTAAAATAAAAGATAAAATTTTCAAGAACGCTAACCAGGGAAATGATTCATGTAGTATCATTTACCAGGCAAGATCAGCTATTCCTTTTCTTGAGATGTACTGATTCTGTACATCTGGATTTTGTTCAGAATACACGGACAGTATATCTGGGTAGCGAATCATGTGCTATTGCTAGGTATAAAGACAAACATTGCAAGACTGGACTGGGTCCTTTTGACCTATTCCAGTGCCTTCGTGCCTTCACTCACATCTCCTTGAGCTCCACATGAAATATGACCACGTGCCCTTGACTGCCCACGGTCTCTAAAGAGTCGTTTCTATAAGTCCAGACTTTAATATTTTTAAGTGAAACTAAGATGGGTCATTTAAAATGGAAATTAGATCTCACACAGCCAAGTGTGAACATTGAGGCTAGCAGAAAGAAATCCCTTCCAATACCCCAGTATAAATCTTTCAATTGAAGAGGAAGTACACTCTTTTTTTTTTTTCATTGATTTCAGATGAAGAATTTCTCCCCACTCGCTTTTGTTTGTGAATGACATTTATTTGATATCCCAAAGATGCAGCTGGGCTTATGTTGCCCTTCTATTCAAATTTGCAAGTTCGCAAACACCTGGCCTGTTTTCAGGCCAACCAATATCCTATAGAGAGAAGGAAGAAATAAGGAGGCGTGTTGGTTGAATTGATGATTTTCTAAACTAAGAGAATTTGCTGCCAATTTAGAAAAAGACGACTTATATGTTGCATGTCGAACAACGGTTATCCCAAAGAGATCAGATCAAAAATGGAATTAGGAAAGAAATGCATGAATCCCTCTCTCAGAATTTCCATTGGTTAGAATGTTCCATAGCTTAGCATCTGCATATATGGCCTCCAGAGTTAATGTACCATGTTTTCCATGGTTTGATGAAGACTCCAAAACCCTTAAGATATGAATTGCTATAATTCCTAAATCAAACAGTATTCAGTTCAGTTCCAGATCATTGCAGGGTAATAAGACCGGTATTTCTCATTTTAATTAGTCATTTTATACTTCTAACAACTTCTTTAACAATCTTGGATTACTTGTTTGTTTATATGTGATAAAAGCCATGTTTGGCTAAAAATATGAATGCTACATTTGAATGTCCATTTACATTTTAGTAGTTATAGAAATAAATTTTCCAGTCCTTTAGATTATAGCTTTTTATAGACACTGAATACAATCACCTAATTTATTTTAATATTATTCCTTTTTCAGCTTTCTCATGAGTATCTCCTAACACAGCAGAGACATCAAGTTGATAATAAGAATTCAAGACAAAATGCTTGAACGCTCATCAGAAACTGTCTTTTAGTTTGCAAAGAAATTTGCTACTGACATTTGGAATTTTCAAGATAAATAAAAGTCATTTGGCTACATTGTGTGCTGTTACTATATTTTGAACTCCCTCTGTGTGAAGACTCTGTGTCCTTATCTTTGTATCCTGACGCTGTCTTTGCATATGATACTTGCTCAATAAATATTTATTCCATATATAAAATAACATCATAAATGGAGTTCACATCATGAATTAGAGCCATTTTTTTCAAATTCTATATACAAAAGAGTGAGAGAATCTCAAAGCACTAAAATCAACTGAAATATGGAAAATTATGTGTATATATATAAATATATAATTATATATATTAATTATGTATATGTATTACTATATATAATAAATATAGTAATATATAATGATGTCATATATATTTTGCTTGTTAGAGACATATTTCAATAGTTCCCATTTATTGTAACCTACTGTTTTATATTCCATAGCAGATACTTTTCAATAAATTAATTCTTATGATAAGCATTTGATGGGAATTACACTATCCATATTGAAGAAGAAGTAAAGTATCATAGACAAATGATACAGCTAAAATATCCCAGAGTCAGGGTTCCTGTCTGCGTCTGCCAGAGTCTTTCAAAGTCTTTCCATTGAACAGGATTGCCTCATCTTTATTCATTTTAGGAAATGTAAGGCAAATTTTCATTTCAATACATAACAGACAGGAAATTTATATCCTGGAAACATGATCATGACAATAAACAAGGATATTTGAAATGATTTGGGAAAAGGTAAGTAAAATCTGTGTGCCCCTTTTTAAAACATCTAGGATTTGTCTACGAAACTTCAGGTATGATAGTTCAGTTCCATTGTTGGCAGAGGAGTTCTGGAAAGCCTCTGACCCCCTGTGCCAATTCCAGTGTCTCCAGATGCCGTATGAATTAGACGGAGCCATGACACAGGTCCAGTATCTCCAAGTCTTTCCGTTTGTGCCCACAGGCCATTGCAAAACGTTTAACACCAAAATGATGACAAAAATGCAATGTTTCTCAAAGCTTAAAATACTGAAGAGAGAGACAGAAACTAAATTTCCAAAGCTCAAGACGAGTGTCAGCAGTACAGATTTCTAATTATGTAAGAACCTGAGTGTCAACATTACAGAATTATAATTATGTCAGAGCCATTCTGAAGCCCTCTTTTAGGACAACCTAGAGTGGAAATCAGAGCTCTAGTACCAGCCCCACCACTTACCAGTGTGTGAGTTTAACAGGTCACTTATGTTCCCAAGATTGGAATGCTCTTTTTTCTATAAAATTGTATATAAAATTGAAACTTAGGAAACAAATACAAGTGGAAATGATGGAACTGGTTCATCCCCGGTCAACCTCCCTCTGACCCCCAAGTCATAGACCCTAGGGCCCTCAGTGAAACCCGAGAATCCTGTCTATTCAAGTATCTTCCAGTCCTAAGCCATACAATCATAACACTCTCAATTATATCTTCAACTATAATGCAACATAAAATGATCCAATTCTGTCCTCCCACTGAATCCTTGAACAGCTATCAAAAACTGGCAGAGCTATCTTCTTCAGGACTCCAGGAAACAGGTAAAGGGTTGCGGTAACTAGGCGAGTGCCATCAAGAAAACTCAGTTAAAACCGGTCGGAGTGCTTTGTACTGCCAGTACTGTCCCCTCCCTGACCTCCTCCCCAGTGGCAGGGCACTACTCTGTGCTCTCAGTGTGAGTCCCCGGCCCTGTTCCAGAGGAAGTAGAACAATCTCTATGTTCATACTAGGGTGCCTGTATGCCAAAGCTCATCTATCGGTGGTGACCGAAAGGGCTAAGCCTGGAAACTCACCTTGGCTTACGCTGCTGGGACTTGCCCTGAAGACAGAAAATGCTTGCTTATCTCTAAAGCAGTGTAAGAAACGGTAATATGAAAGTGGCCTGGTGGAGACCTGGGTTCATTTCCCGATGCCTATCTATGCAAAAAATAAAAAATAAAAAAAATAATAATAATAGATAAAGTGGCTTGGGACAGAGAATTACAGCTTTTTAGAGCATCCAGGGCGTGGGTGTCTTTTTCGTAGGAAGGAGAGGAAGTATGTGGATTCCTATAATAGGGGAATGTCCAGGGTTCAAAAAATATAATGAGGATCCCACACTTTCTCCTCTGATTTTCTTGTTATGAGGACTAAACTCTGAAGGAGGGCACCAACCTAGACAGACCCAATTACCAAAGACTGAAAGGTGTTTTTTCCATGGATTTATTTGTTTTTGTTCGTTCTTGTCACTCAAGGAAATCTCCATCATGTCACTAGCTGAATACATGCTTAAGGAACAGACAGCTCAGGGACTAATTTCCTGAGTAAACACATTAAAATATTAGAATGTACAGTGTGCAACAAAAAAATTACAAGGTAAACAAAGAGACGGGAAACGATGGTCTATACAAAGGAACATGATACAAATTCAGAGACAACCAATGAAAAAGACCAGACTATGAACGTAGCAAAGACTTGAGGGAAGGGAGTGGGGGAGACATCTTCAATATACTCAAAGGGCTAAAGGAACACATGGAGACAGACTTAGAGGTTATCAGAAAAATGATGACTGGTCAATATGAAATGTTGAATATAGAGAAAATTTTAAAAGGAAACAAATACTGGAATTGGATACTGCAATAACTGAAATAAAAACAGAAATCTCTACAGGATTTCAACAGCAAATTAGAGCTGGCATAAGAATCAGTGAATCTGAGTAAGACAATTGACATGATTCAGGCTTAGAAACAGAAAGATAAAAGAATGATAAATGTGAACAGACCCAAAACACTTGTAGGACACTGTTCTACTTTGCTAACTGCCAGAATGCAATATACCAAAAATGGAATGGCTTTTAAAAAGGGAAATGTAATAAGTTGCTAGTTTACAGTTCTAAGGCTGAGAAAATGTCCCAATTAAAACAAGCCTATAGAAAAGTCCAATCTAAGGCATCCATGGAAAGATACGTTGATTCAAAAAAGCCAATGAAGTTCAAGGTTTCTCTCTCAAGTGGTCAGGATTTCTCTTTCATCTGGGAAAGCACACGGCAAGCATGGCATCATATGTTATCTTCCTCTCCAGGCCTTTTGTTTCATGAAGCTCCCCAGGAGGCATTTTCCTTCTTCATCTCCAAAAGGCACTGGCTCGTGGACTCTCTGCTTTGCGGTTCTGCAACATTCTCGACTCTCTCAGAATTTCATGGCTTTTTCTCTTGTGGTTCTCTAGCTTTTTCCAAAGTGTTTTTTTCTTTTAAAGGATTCCAGTGAAACCAATCAAGACCCATCTGGAATGGGTGGAGACACTTCTCCATCTGATCAAGTTTAATACCCATATTTGATTGAGTCACATCTCCATGGAGATAAGCTAATTAAAATTTCCAACATTTCTGAATAGGGATTAGAAGAAACTATTGCTCCCACAGGGCTGATTAGGATTAAAACACGGCTTTTCTAGGGTACATAAACCCTTTCAAACTGGCACAGACACCATTATGCATACCAATATAAGCATCATGAGAGTCCCAGAAGGAGAAGAAAGAAAGAAAGGGGCAGAAGAAATATTTAAAGAAATGAAGGCTAAAAAAAACCTTCCCAAATTAAAAAAAAAGACATGACTATACACATCCAAAAAACCCAACAATCCCCAGATTGTTGTAAACTTGTAAAGAACCACACCCAGACATATTATAATCAAACTTCCAAATCCCCAAAGCAGAGAGTATCCTGAAAGCTGCACAAGGGAAGCAACAAGGGAGCCCAATAAGATTAAGTGCTGGGTGGGCCACAGTGGCTCAGCAGGCAAGAATGCTTGCCTGCCATGCCAGAGGACCCAGGTTCGATTCCCGGCCCCTGCCCATGTAAAAAAAAAAAGAAAAAAAAAAAGATTAAGTGCTGATTTCTCATGAGAAATCATGGAGACAAGAAGGCAGTAGGATGAAATATTTAAAGGGCTGAAAGAAAATAATTGACAGCAAAGAATTTTATATCTACTGAGACTTGTTAAAAAAATGAGACAAAAATTAAAGTATTCCCAGACTTAAAAAAAAAAAAAAATTCTGAGGGAGTTATCACCACTAGATATTCTCTACAAGCAAGTTAAAGGGAGTTTTTCAGACTGAAAGGAAAGGTCACTGACAGTGGATCAAAGCAGCATAAAGAAATAAAGATCTCTGATAAAGTTAACTGTGATGGGCAGGTTCCAGCGTCAACTTGGCTGAGGGATTATGCCCAGTTGTCTGGTCAGGAAAGCACTGGCCTGATCATTGCTGCAAGGATATTTTGTGGCTGGTTGATAAACCAGAAAGCTGGTGTATTAAATAATCAGTCAGTTGATTGCATATGTGGCAGATTACATCTGCAATCAATTAAGGCATTTCTCCCAAAACAAGATCCTCTAATCAGCTGAAGGCTTTTAAGGAAGAAGTCTTTTACTGCTTCATCAGCCCATGAACCTCTCCTGTGAAGCTCATCCACAACCTTCACTGGGGCCACCAGCTTTACAGCCTGCCCTATGGATTCTGGACTCTTCCATTCCCATGGTTGCATGACACACCTTTATAAATCTCATATTTACAGATCTCGCCTGTTGATTTTGTTTCTCTAGAGAACCCTGACTAACACAGTAACCATATAGGAAATTATAAACATTCATACTACTGTGTTGTATTTTTGGTATGCAACTTCACTTCTTACTTGTTACAGGTCTAAAATGCAAATGCATAAACAATAATGATAAATCTACAGTTTTGAACATGTGGTATATTAAAATATACTTTGTAACAGATACAACAGAATGTAGGGGGTGGAGGAGTACAGAAACAGTGTTTTTATAACTATTGAAGTTAAGTTTGTATCAAATCACATGTGATCATTATATATTTGAGATGTTAAACTAAACCTCACGGTCACTACAAAGAAAATATCTGAAAGATATATACAGAAGAAAATCAAAAGAGACTCAAAATGGTACAATATCAAAAATAAATAAAAATGAAAGTGGTATTAATGGGTAAACAGAGGGACAAAAAAGATATCTATTTCAGTTTGCTAATGCTCCTCGAATGCAACATACCCAAAATGGATTACAAAGGGGATTTATTGGGTTACAATTTGCAGTTCTAAAGGCCATAATAATGTCCAAATCCAGAGAAAGATACCTTGACCTTGTGGAAGGCCACCAGCGTCTGGAACACCCGTGTCAGCTGGGAGAGCATACGGCTCCATCTGCTTGTCCTTGCTCCTGGCTCATTGCTTTCAGCTTCTGATTCCAGTGGCTTTCCCTCTAAGCATCTGTGGGCCCTCACTTAGCTTCTCTAGGGCAAACTCTGGATTTCATCTTTTAGTTTAGCATCTCCAAACATCTGTGTGTGTCAGTCCTGAGTTCTCACTGTGTTTTCTACCTTATTCTCTTCATGGAGGACTTCAGTAAAAGGATTCAGACACATCTTCAATTGGGTGGGTCACATCTCTATGGAAACAGCCTGTTCTAGTTTACTAGCTGCCAGAATGCAATATACCAGAACTAGAATGCCTTTTTAAAGAGTGAATTTAACAAGTTGCTAGTTTACAATTCTAAGGTCAAGAAAATGTTCCAATTAAGGCAAGTCTATAAAAATGCCCAAATTAAGGCAACAAGAGGCTACCTTCACTCAGGAATGGCTGATGAAGTTCAGGGTTTCTCTCTCAACTGGAAAAGCATGTGATGAACATGGTACACTTACGAGCTTTTTCTCCAGGGTCTTGCTTCATGAAGCTCCCCAGGGTTTTCTCCTTCTTCATCTCCAGAGGTTGCTGGCTGGTGTAATCCGCAGTTCTATCATCGTACTGTTGTCATTCTGTGCTTTCTCAGAATACATGTCATTTCCAAAATTCTTCCTCTTTTAAAAGATTCCAGTAAAGTAATCAAGACCCACCTGGAATGGGTGGAGAAATACCTTCTTGTGTTCAAAAGTTCTCACATCTCTGTGGAGATAACCTAATCAAGTTTCCAACCTACATCATTTAACAGGGATTAAGAGAAATGGTTGCCTCCACACGATTTACTAGGATTAAACATGGTTTCTCTAGGGTGCAAAATGCTTTCAAACCAGCACACCAACCTAATCAAAAGGTCCCACCCAGCAACATGTTTGCCCACCATAAGATTGGATTAAAAGAGCATGGGTATTCTGGGGTACCTAATAGATTCAAACCATCACATTGCACCTTCTGGACCCCAAAAAGTCATGTTCTATCTGTATATATAATGCATTCATTCCATCATAATTAACAAATGTCTTAAAACATTTCATTAAATTATCAAGTACAATGACTTATCAAAATCAGTTACAGGCATGGCTTTTCCTAAAGCAATATTCTCTTCTGACTGTGGACCTGTGAAACTTAGAGCAAGTTATCTGCTTTCAATATACAAATGAGGGACAGTCATAGGAAAAATATTTCCATTTTCATATGGAGAAATTGGAAGGAAAAGAGGGGTTAAACATCCCAAACAGTTCAGAAAATCTGCAGGGCAATCATCCTTAGATTTCAAAGTCTGAGAGTCATCTACAGAAAGGTGATTTATCCTCAGAGCTTGAAAGAACAGGTGTCCCAGGTATAAGCCATGGTGGCTCAGCAGGCAGAGCTCTTGCCTGCCATGCCAGATACCTTGGTTTGATTTCCAGTGCCTGCCCATGCAAAAAACAAAACAAAACAGACATCCTTTCCTCTCCAAAGGCTTAAGCAGTGGTCCTTCTCTTCCAAAGCAGTGGATCAAGAGTTCTCTGCCATGTTTTCGGACTGTGAAAGCCCTTCAAAAGAGTGAGATGATGTCCAGGCTGTCCTCAATCAATGAGGAATGTACTCGACCTTCTCTGAGGCCTGAGGTGGCAACATTCTTTTTGTTAAATGGGGTGGAAAGCTTAGTCTTTGCTAACCCTGGGACAAACTCTTCTCGACCAGCATGAGTGGGTTCACCTTCCTGACCCAAGGTTTCTTAGCTCCAGACATTAGCTTCCATTGTTCTGACTTTTTAGTTTTTTATATTTAATCTGGCCCCTTTTGGTCCCTTTTAGCCATGCTAGCAGTGTTTCCATTCATACTGTATTAGTTAGGGTTCTCTAGAGAAACAGAATCAACAGGAAACACTTGCAAATATAAAATTTATAAAAGTGCCTCACATGACCATAGGAACACAGAGTTCAAAGTCCACAGGGCAGGACTGTGAAGCTGATGACTCCAATGGAGGAGAGGCTCACCGGCTGAAACAGGAAGAGAGACTTTCTCTTCTGAATCCTCCTTAAAAGGCTTCCAGTGATTAGATTAAGCATCACTCATTGCAGAAGATACTCCCCTTGGCTGATTACAAATGGAATCAGCTGTGGATGCACCTGACATGGTCATGATTTAATTCTATGAAATGTCCTCATCACAACAGACAGGCCAGCACTTGCCCAACCAGACAAACAGGTACCACCACTTGGCCAAGTTCACGCATAAACCTGACCAGGACACAGCTTATTCAATGGTTTCACCCACAATAGGCCTGGACCCATAAGATTGGATTTGAAAAACAGGCTTTTCTTGGCTACATAATTTCAAACCAGCACATCCCACACTCTGGACCCCAAAAAGAAATGTTCTTTCCATATAAAAAAATATATATTCATTTCATCACAATATCAAAAAGTCTTAAACCATTTCAGTAACAATGCAAATACAACACTGAGTCAAAAACAATACAAAATCTCATCAAATTCTCCTCTGGCTGTGAACCTATGAAACTTAGAACAAGTTACTTACTACCAATATACAAAGCAGGGACAGTTATAGGATAAGCATTCTAATTTCCATAAGGAGAAATCGAAAGGGAAATAGGGGTGACTGGACTCAAACAATTCGGAAAACCTGCAGCACATACTGAAGGTATGAAAGCCATCGACAGAAAACTAAAGTGGCCAAGCTCTTTCCAATCCCCAGGGAACGTGCTCCACTCTGTCTGAGGGGTGAGGCAGCAAAACACTTCCTAAACATTGAGGAGGAAGTCTCACCCCTTACCTTGAGGACAAACTCTTTTCATGTGAATGGGTGGGTCTACTCTCCTAGCCTGAGTTTCTTGCCTCCAGACCTTAGTTTTCATGATTCTGCCTTTGAAATAATTTTTCCTTCAATCTGCCCCTTTTAGTCCAGACTGGCAGTGGTTCAATTCATACCATTCTAACAATAAACTTGTCAATTTCCCATGCAGCACACAAGGATCACAACAATCAGGCAATTGGGCTCTCCACAAATCCTTTCTGGGTAAATCCATCAATCCTCACTTGTCTTGTAATGACTGACTGGTTCCATGTCTGGTTAAACACTCATACGGGACACTAGTCTCTAGGGTCTTACTTCATGGAAGCCTAGAATTTTCCAAACCATCAATTTTCAGTTTCTTTGTACCCAAGAGTTCTGTTCTCAGCTCATCTCTTTCTTTTCACATTTTACTATAAGCTGCAAGGAGAAAAAAGGCTGCAGTTTTCACATTTAGTTTGGAAATTTTCTCAGCTAGATATCTGAGCTTTGTCACTTTCAAATTCTGCATTCCATCCAACACCAAAATTCAATTTTTCCAAATTCTCTACCACTTTAGAACAGGAATCACTTTCCTTCCAGTTTGCAATAACTCACACATTTTTCCTAATCCCTCATTGGAAGCACCTTTAGCATCCATATTTCTACCAACAGTCTCTACAAAGCAATCCAGGCCTTTCCTATTAACCTCCACAAAATTCTTCCAGAATCTTCCTCTTGTCCATATAAAAAGTTGTTCCAACGTGTTTGGTATTTGAAAACTACAGCATACCACTCCTGATACCAAGCTCTATTATTCAGGGTTCTCTAAGGAAGCACAACCAACAACAGATACGTAAATATGGTATTTTATTAAAGTGTCTCACACAACCTTGGGACTGCATGAGTTCAAATTCCGTTCAGCACACCATGGGCTATTCAATAAATTCTGCAGAACAAGCTGGGTGGCTAAAGTGGAGATGAAAGTTCTCTCTTCTGACTGCTGAAATCATCACGCTTATCTTAAAATTTTTCAACTGAAGGGATTTAATCTAATTGATTGCAGAAGACATTCCCCTTAGTTGATCATAGATGTAATCAGCCATAGGTGTAATCAACTAACTGATTAAAAGACTGGTTTATTAACTAGCAAAAAAAAATGTCCTTGCAGTAATGGTTAGACTAGTACTTGTTAGACCAGACAACTGGGCACCCTCCCTTGGCCAAGTTGCCACATGAACTTAACCATCACAAAGACTTGCAATATGGCAGAAGAAAGCCCTGCATTATCTGTAGATACTTTAAATGTAAATTGATTATGCATTCTAGTCAAAAAGTATAGATTGGAAGAATAGATTAAAAAGCATCACCAAACTATATTCTGTTTACAACACACTCACCTTAAATTCAAAGACACAAATCAGTTGAAAGTGAAAGGATAGAAAAAAAATATCCCATGTAAATAGTAACTGAAAGAGAGCTGGGGTAGCTATAATATTGCATAAAATAAATTGTAAGTTAACAATTGTTTTTAAAAAAGGACAAAGAAGTTATCTGCACATTGATAAAGTGGTCAATTTGACAAGAAGATATAACAACTATAAGTATATATGTGCCTAACATATATATTTATATATACATGAAGTAAATATTGACATGTGAATGGAGAAATAAATTGTTCTACCTCAATAGTAGGAGACTTCATTATACCACTTTCTATAATGGATAGAACATCTGGACAGTAGTTCAGTAAGGAAATGGAGGAGTTAAACTATATTATAAACAGAATAGACCTAACAGACACACAAAGAACAGTTCACCCAACAATGAAAAAAAACATATTCTTCTCTAGTGCACATAGGACAGTCTCCAGGACAGACTATATGTTTGGTCAATAAACAATCTTAATAAATTTTAAAATATTGAAACTATACAATGTATCTTCTCCAACCACAATGGAATGAAGCTGGAGATCAATAATAGACGGACAACTGGAACATGCACATATGTGTGGAAATGAAACAAACACTTTTAAACAATGAATGTAAATGTCTTAGAAAATATCTTGTGGAGAATGAACATGGAAACACAACATGCCAAAACTTATGGGATACAGTGAAGGTGGTGCTGAAAGGGTAAATTATAGCACCAACTTCTGATATTAAAAAAAAAGATATCAGTTCAGAGACCTAACTTTACACCTCAAGGAACTAGAAAAAGAAAAAAAAATTAAACCCAAAGCAAGCAGAAGGAAACAAACCGCAAAGATTAGGGCAGAGATAAATTAGATAGAAAAGAGAGAGAATGTGAATCAACAAAACAAAAGTTGGTTCTTTGAAAAGATCAATAAAATATACAAATCTTTAGATAATTAACGAAGAAATAAAAAGAGGATACAAATAAAATCAGAAATGAAAAGGAAAACATTACTAGTGACTACGCAAAAATAAAAAAGACTACAGACATGTACTAAGAACAACTCTATGCCAACAAATACAGAACTTAGATGAAGGAACAAATGCCTAGAAAGACACAAACTACCTACACTGACTCAAGAAGTAATAAAAGATCTCAACAGACCAATAAAAAGTGACAAGATTGAATCAATATTCTAAATCCTCACAGCAAAGGAAAGCTCAGGATCAAATGGCTTTCCTAGTGAATCTTACCAAATGTTCCAGAAAGAATTAACACCACTCTTGCTCAAACTCTTCCAAAAATTTGAAGAGGAAGGAACATTTCACACCTGATTCTACAAGGCCAGTATCATCTTTATATGAAAGCCGGACAAAGATACCAAAAGAAAAGAAAATCACAAACTAGTATTCCTTATGAATGTATATGCAAAAATTCTCAACACAATACTAGCAAAAAAAAAAACAAATCCAACAGCATTATGAAGGAATTCTATACAATGATCAAGCGGCATTTATCCCATATATGCAAGGGTGGTTCAGCACAAGAAAACCAATTAATGTGCTATATCACATTAATGGACTGAAGGAAAAAACATAATAATGTCAATTGATACATTTGATACCATTGAAATTTTGTATTAATTGATACATTTGATACAATGACATTTTGTATCAATGATGCATTTGACACAATCCAACTCTGCTTCTTGATAAAAACACTCAAAAAAACAGAAATAGAAGAAAACATTCTCAACATTAAAAACTGGATATATTAAAAACCCACAGCTAATGTTATTCTTAATAGTGAAGGACTGAAATCTTTCCCCCTAATATCATGAATAAAAGAAAGATGCCTATGGCTACCACATATCCAATAAAGGTTTAGTATCAAGAATATATAAAGAAATCTCATAACTCAGTAACAGAAAGACAAACAACCCATTTTGAAAATGGGCAAAGGACTTGAGTGGATATTTCTCCAAAGAAGATATACAAATGGCCAATGTGCACCTGAAAAGATGTTCATCATTAACTATCAGGGAAATGTAAATACAAACCATAATGAGATACAATTTCACGCCCATTAGAATTATTATTATGGGGAAAAATGGAAAATAAATGTTGAGAGGATGTGGAGAAATAGAAAGATTCATTCATTGGTGGTGGCAATGTAAGCTGGGGCAGTCACTGTAAGAAACATCTGGAGGAACCTCAGAAAGTCAAGTATAGAATTATCATAGAGCCTGGTGTTTTAGTTTTCTGGCTGCTAAAGGAAATACCATTCAATGGATTGGATTTTTAAAATGTGAATTTTATGGCTTACAGTTTTGAAGCTATGAAAATTCCAAATCAAGACATCATCAAGGTGGTGCTTTCTTCCTGAAGACTGGTGTTCTAGGACTGACTGATCCTTGATCCTTGGCTCTTCTATCCTTGGCCACCATGTGCCCAAAGGAACATGGGCAGTACCCATGGTGGCCTCTCCCAGCCCTTCCCTTCTTTTCCAGGTTCCATTGACCTTCAGCTTCCAAACGCGTCCTCGTTTATAAAGAGTCACAGTAATAGGCTTGAGACCCAATCTGATCGGATTTGGCCACACCTTAACTGAAGTAACATCATCCAAATATCTTATTCTACCCTGGGTTCATAACCACAGGATTGGATTAAGTTTAAGAACATGTTTTTCAGAGGTACATAGTTCTAAACCATCATACCAGGATATCCCATCTCTATGTATATACCCAAATGTGTTGAAACTGCAGTTCAAACAGGTATTTGCACACTAATGTTCACAATTGCCAAAGAATGGAAGCAACCGAAGTGCCCACAAACTGTTGAATGGGTAAAAAAAAATGTGATCTATACATATGATGGAATATTATATTGCTGTGATAAGGAATGAATTTCCAATACATGGAGCAATGTGAATGAAACTTAAAGACATCATGTTGAATAAAATAAGGCAGACACAGTGGACAAATACTGCATGGTCCAATATATGAAATAATTAGAAATGCAAATTCATAGAATCAGAAACTAGAATTCAGGTTACTAGGGGTGAAGATGGTTATAAGAAACGAGAAGTTATTGCTTAATTGGTAGCGAGAACCTGTTTGGGATGATAGAAACATTTTGCTAATTGACGGTTGTGAAGGTAGCACAATATTGTGAATGTCATGAACACCACTGAAATGTATATTTGAAAGTATTAAAACGTTAAAATGGAAAATTGTAAGTTGTATCTACGTCCCCAAAATAAAACTTTTAAAAAACCATAGGCCTGGTTTTTTAAAAGGTGCCACACTAACATAAAATGTTAATAAAAGCTAAAACTGTTTCGGAAGGTGTGCTGGTTTAAAAGTATTATGAACCCTATAAAAGCCATGTTTTAATCTCGATCCAATCTTGTGGAGGCAGTAATTCCTTTTAAATTCTATTCAGTAATGAAGGTTGGAATCCTTTATTCGATAATCTCCACAGAGATGTGAGATGTAATGCCCAATTGTGGGAAATGTGACCCCACCCATTTCAGGTGTGTCTTGATTAGTTTTCTGGAATCCTTTAAAAGAAGAAATATTTTAGAGAGAGCCTATGAGTGACAAGAAGGCAACAAGAGAGCCAAGAGAACCATGAAAGCCCACACCACCAGAGACCTTTGGAGATGAAGAAGGAAAATGCCCCTGGGTGGGGGGGAGTGCTTCATGAAAGAAGAAGCCTGGAGAGAAAGCTAGCAGATGTCACCATGTTCACCATGTGCCTTTCCAGTTGAGAGAGAAACCCTGAACTTCATCACCTTTTCCTGAGTGAAGGTAACCTCTTGTTGGTGCCTTAATTTGGACATTTTTATAGACTTGCATGGCCTTAGAACTGTAAACTTGCGACTTAACAAGTTCCCCCTGTTAAAAGCATTTTGGCAGCTAGCAAACTAAAACAAAGAGTGGGAACTCTATACTTTCTGCATGATTTTTCTGCAAACCTACAAAGTCTCAAAAAAAAAAAAGAAAAAAGGAGGAGGAAGACTAGAATACAAATTTCTGCAAAAGGTCAAAAGATCACACCCACATTTGGGAGTGTCACATCCTCATGGAAACAATCCAATCAAAAAGTCACATGCACAATTGAGTGGGTCAGTCTTTATGGAAACAATCTAAACAAAGGTTTCCACCCTAGCATATTGAATCAGGATTAAAGGATGTGGCATTTCTGGAGTGACCAACAGTATCAAATCAGCACAGTGACCCTAAAGTCACTCCCAGAAGAGAGGAGGCAGGGCTGATAAAGACCAAAAAAAAAAAAAAAAAAGGAGGCTTTTGGAATGAGCTGAGCTCAGACTTGCAAAACCTGGAGACTGGGGACTGGCTCTGAAAATGGATTTTATTTTAATTTTTTTCTTTCTTTTTCTCTCCCTTTTTAAAAGTATTTCAAGTGACTCATTAGAGAAAACCTCAGGCAGTTTCAATTGTCAGTGCTGACCCAGGCAAGGGTGGAGTTAAGATAGGTCTGAGAGACAAAGTAAGAAGTCAAAAGAAGGAGATAATCCTCTAAAGGGCATATCTTCCCCAAGAGAAGGGGAGGCAGGCCCAACTCAAGTAAGAGCCTTACTTAAGACAATTCAGACCCTAGGAACTGGAAATCAGAAACAATGTCAGTTTGCCTTCCACCCCAGCCTCTGTCTCAGCCACACCTCTGGCAAGGAGGGTCTCCTGAGAATTAAAGGTACCATACCACTTTACACTGGTGGGGAGCTGCGGTCAGACAAGTGCCACTGCTGAGCCGGACAGAAAAAGCACAGATTCTAGAGGTTTCACAGGCAAATCAGTCAATCTGCTGGGTCTCATGCTCAGGAAAACTTGATACTGACTACACAATCCACCTGAGAACTAGGCCTGTCCTATTCTGGGAAAATCTGACTGAGGTCAATCATATCTGGGGAGACTCTTCTCAAAAAAAGGGCCTCTCATAGGCAGGGCAAGAACCAGAAAAACAAGAGCTGAAAAATTCTGATCAGTTAAACAGAAGCTATGCTAGAAGTCTAGAGTAAGTTGAACTGAATGCCAAAGAATAGCTAGAGAACAAACACAACCAATGAGAGAACCCTAAGTAAAGGGATGCAAACGACCTCTAGGATAAACTAATCAAGTAAATCAGATGCTGAGACACCAGCTAAAAATTACAAGTCATACTGGGAACAATATAGAAATGACCCAGTCAAAGGAACAAACTAACATTTTAAATGACATCCAGGAGTTGAAAGAGCTAATTAAAGATGTTCAAACAAGCTTGCTAAATCAATTCAAAAATCAAATCGATGAGTTGAGGGAAGATATGGCAAAAGAAATGAAGGATATAAAGAAGATATTGGGTAACCATAAAAAAGAACTCAAAAGCTTGAAAAAACAAATGGCAGAACTTATGAGAATGAATGGCACCATAAAAGGGATGAAAAATACAATGGAGGGCAGTGCAATGGTGGCTCAGTGGCAGAATTCTCAGCTGCCATGCCAGAGACCCGAGTTCAATTCCTGGTGCCTACCCGTGCAAAAAAAAAAAAAAAATATATATATATATATATATATATATTTATATTTATATTTATATAATATATATATATATATATATAATGGAGACTTACAACAGCAAATTTGAAGAGGCAAAAGAAAGGATTAGTGAACTAGTGAACAAAACATCTGAAACCCTACACACACAAAAAAACATATAAGGAAAAGAATGGAAAAATATAAGCAGGTCTCAGGGAACTGGATGACAACATGAAGCATATGAATATATATGTTATGGGTGTCCCAGAAGGAGAAGAGAATGGAAAGAGGAAGAAAGAATAATGGAGGAAATAATCACTGAAAATTTCTCATCTTCTATAAAAGGCATAAAATCACAGATCTGAGAACTACAGTGTACCCCAAACAGAATAGATCCTAATAGACCGACTCGAAAATGCTTACTAATCAGATTGTCAAATATCAAAGACAAAGAAAGAACTCTAAAAGCAGCAAGAGGAAAATCACATGCAAGGGAAGGTCAATAAGACTATGTGTGGATTTCTCAGAAAAAAAAACATGGATGCAAGAAGAAAATGGTATAATATATTTAAGATACTAAAATGGGAAAACTGCCAACCAAAAATTCTGTATCTGGCAAAACTGTCCTTCAAAAATGAGGAAGAGTTTAAAATACTTTCAGACAGACACTGAGAGAATTTGTTAACAGGAGACCTGTTCTACAAGAAATACTAAAACAAGGACTATAGACAGATATTGTAAGAATTATATTGTAAGTACTTTGAACTAGGCTGAAAATGAGTATGGTTGAAAGGGAGAAGGCTAGGGGTACATGTGACACCAGAAGGAAAGATAGGAAATAGAGACTGGGACTGTATAACTTAGTGAAACCTAGACTGGATAATGATGGTGATTAAATGTACAAAGACAAAAGGAAGAACAAATGAATGTGAACAGTGCAAAGTGTTGAAAATGCAAACTAGGGTCTAAAGTTAACAGTACCATTGTAATAGGCTTCCATTAAATGTAAGAAAGGCAATACACGAAAGCCAAGTGTCAATTAAATGGGGATATAGGGAGGTATATGTGATTCTTGGTGGTGGTGTTGTTTTACATTTTTATTTTAAACTCTTCATTTTTTCCCTCTTCTTTCTTTGCAGAAGAAATGGAAATTTTCTCATATAGATTGTGGTGTGTGTGATTACTATGTGATTATATTGGGAACCATTGATTGTTTACTTCAGATGGATTGCATGACGTATGAATAGACTGTTTAAAAACTAAACAAAGATGCAAGTGCTAGAGAAACTGTGGAGAGAGAAATGGATCTGTTCACTGTTGTAGGAAGGTAGAATGGCACATCCCTCTGGAGGGCAGTGTGGTGGTTCCACAGGAGGCTAAGTATAGTGTTACCATATGATCCTGCAACCCCATTATACTTGGAAGAACTGAAAGCAGGGACAGCAATGGACATTTGCGCACTGATGTTTATAGTGGCACTATTCACAATTTGCAATGGATGGAGGTGACCTAATGGTTTACTGACTGATGAACAGAGGGGAAAAATGTGGTGTATACATACAATGGAACATTAAATGGCTGCAAAAAGGAAGGAATTTATGAGGCATGCAACTAGATGAATGAATCTCGAGGACAGCATATTGAGTGAAATAAGCCAGAAACAAAAAGAGAGATATTATAATGTCTTACTAATATAGACTAACTATAATATACAAACTCTGAGAATTGAATTCAAGGGTATAGGTCATCAGGAAAGTCTTATTGGAAATGTTCTTAGATTGTAAGCTCTTACAGAAATCACATCTATTCCAGAGTTGTAACTGTTATTTCTAAATTCTAAGATGCTGAGCTACTTGTGTATAATCTCATTGTTCGCTGGAACTTTGGGTATCTGGATGACATCTGAGACTCAGAGCTAGAGTTCTGTAGCTATGCAAGTCAGCGTTACCTCAAAAAACAACAGTTAAATAGGCTTAAAAAGAGATCAGCCTTCAATTAGAGATATGAATGAAGCCAGTCTAGTTAGTACCAAGGTAAATCAGACTAAAGGATAAAAGATGATATTGACTATATTTTAAAACTTCAACTTGTGTGTGAGACCAAAGGAAGAGATGTTTATTTGGTGCAAAATGTATATTTTCTGCAGCACGCTATCTAAATTATTTTGTATGGTAAGTTTGTTCAAACATAGTAATTACATGGAAGCTTGAATAGGGAGTGACATGCCACTGGTTTGTACAGGTGAGTGTGACTCCCTGACACATTGCAGAGTAATCTGGGAAAAAGATAAAAGTCTTTGCAAAGTGCCCTTGAGGGACTGGAGAAGAATGTTGAAATATCAAACATCCCCAACTGGGGAAGACATGATATTCTCACAAGCATTGGGGACCACCGATTTAATAGGCCAAGCCCCCGATCTTGTGACTTGCCCCTATGAAACTTATTCCTACAAAGAAGAAGAAGCCAAGACCAGTTATAATTATGCCTAGGAGTCGGCCCTAGAGAGCCTCTTTTGTTGTTCAGATGTGGCCTCTCTTTCAGAGCCAGCTCAACAGGTAAACTCACTGCCCTACATGGGACATGACACCCAAGGGTGTAAATCTCCCTGGCAACATGGGACATGACTCCCAGGGATGAGCCTAGCCCTCGTATCATGAGGTTGAGAAAGCCCTTTTTGACAAAAAGGGGGAAGAGAAATGAAACAAAATAAAATTTCAGCAGCTGAGAGATTTCAAATATGTTTGAGAGGTCATTCTGGAGCTTATTCTTATGCACTATACAAATATCCCTTTCCAGTTTTTGATGTGTTGGAGTAACTAGAGGGAAACCATTGAACTATAATCTAGTAGCTTTAATCCTTGAAGATGATTGTATAACTATCTAGCTTTTATTGTGTGAAAGTGTGATTGGGAAACCTTGTGATTGACACTTCCTTTATCTGGTGTATCAAAAGATGAGTAAGAAAAAAAAATACAATTAATTAATTAATTAAAAAAGACAAAAAAAAATAAATAAACAGTAGGGAATATAGAATGTTTCAGGGGTTCTTTCTTACTTTTATTTTTATTCTTATAGCTATTTTTTTGGAGTAATGAAATGTTCAAATTGTAATGATGAATGCACAGCTTTATGATGTGAAGCACTAATTGTACACTTTGGATGATCATATGACATGTTAATATATCTGACTAAAGTTACATTTAATGAGAAATTTTTGCATATGAAACTACAACATCTTGCATTGACTTCAAAATTACTCATGATTGTGGAGCAATAGAGGAAATAACCTTGGCAAAATCTCGCTAATTTAAACTGGCTGATGGAAGCTTGAGCGCTCATCATATTATTCTCTTTACTTTTTCAAATTTCTATTAGAATTTTTTGTAATTTAAAAAAGTGTAAAGTCAAAGACTTTTTTTTTAGGGTGGCACACATTAAGTGTGTGTATATGCTGTTGAATACAAGGGGAAAGACTGACAGAGCAAGTGGTATGGGTGGAAGAGAATTGAAGGGGAGGTCTTAGAAAGGAAGAGGGTCTTGAGCTAGAACCAGGTAGATAACTGGGCCTCTTCTCTCAAAATAAGAAGGAAGAAAACAGAGCATGCAAATATACTAAGTGTATAATAAATTTGGTGGTGAAAAATGAGGTAGGTCGAGTCTGCTGGCTTCTTGTATACTCAATAAAATATAGGAGATGGTCATCAGCTGAGCATGAAACTGGTGGACAAATGTGGGAAGTTTGAGAAGTGATGCAAGTCAGAGAAATGAGAGAGCAAAAGAACTAGAAGACATAATAGAATTGATGATTTCCTCCATACCACTGATCACACTTTTTGCTTTGTCCATTGCTCTATTTGTTGGCATTTTCTCTCTCTCCCTGATGAGATGTGCATTCCATGAGAAGCAGAACCATGTCATCTGTTCCTTAGCGCCTACAATAGGACCTGCCTCTGGTGGAACACAATACAAATTTTTGGAAGGGAAGAAGGGAGAAAGGGAAGGGGTCAGGTATGATAGTCTAATGTAATCATTGTTCATATATAGTCTATATTCCTTAGAAAAATGTGCATTTGACACAAGGAGCATCTTGGGGACCAGATATTCATAAGTCAGTTTGTATAATTGGGAACCTATCTGAATGTGCAGTGGCCTTATGCTGTAGATTTCTGAAATAAGAACTCCATCCCGAGCAGACTCTACCTGCCTCCTCACTCAACTACTTGCATCACCTTATCCTCTGCTGGAAATGGGTAGTATTGCCTTTTGACTACCTCTTGTCTCAATTGCAGTCATAACTTCCCTGAGGGTGGAGATGGTTAGGAAGCAATTTGTCTTCTCCAGGGGTGGCTGAGCCCATCTGATAGATGGGAATTACTTTTCATTCCAGTGTTTATTAGGGAACACATCAAAGGCTGACCCACACGAGAAGATAATTGCCATGACTAAGCCTTTCCAAAATCATGCCATCTGGTGAAGGAGGTAGCTGTTTAATGAATAAGGGCCCAAGTGTAGGCCCAGGGGGTAAAGGTTACCAGCCAGGGCTTTAGTGTTTTGAAGCAGTTATATACCAGTGTAGCATCAACAAAGGAGTTCAACCATTGCTTGGCCACCTTATCATCCCCAACAGGGAAGGTTTAAAACCCTGCTTCTGATAGACTAAATACAGGTATCATGCTGTTGAGTAGATTTTTTTAGTTCCAAAAGATAACATTTCTGAGAAGACCTCACTATAGTCCATGTTCTGGATAATCATATGCAGGTGGAGTTCATCTGCTCAGCAGTAACTTACTATTGTGGAGAGAATTTAATGTCTCCAGTGTACTTTGTCATGTAACCAATTCTAGCCATACAATCCTCCTGGGATGTAAGTGGGAAGCCAGTATCACAGTTCCCATTTTACCCACAAAAAAACTGAGACACAAAATGTGAAATGACTTATAGATCCTCACGTTGTAGAAAAATTTACACATTCACAAAACACGGCCACTCTTATTATCTCATTTGGTTTCCATAATAACTACAGAAAGTGGCCTACATAGTTATTGTTGTTTCCATTTTAGAGAGGAAAACGGAATTCAAAGGGCTAATGCTGCCCAGGTGGTAAGTGTTAGATTTAGGATTAGAGCCCAAATCATTGAATTTCTACATTAGCTCCTGTATTAGTTAGGGTTCTCTAGAGAAACAGAATCAACAGGAAACACTTGCAAACATAAAGTTTATAAAAGTGTCTCACATAACCATGGGAATGCAGAGTCCAAAATCTGCAGGGCAGGCTGTGAAGCTGATGATTCCGATGGAGGGTCTGGATGAACTCCACAGGAGAGGCTCACCGGCCAAAGCAGGAAGAGAGCCTGTCTCTTCCGAATTCTCCTTAAAAGGCTTCCAGTGATTAGATTAAGTGTTTCTCATTGCAGAAGACACTCCCCTTTGGCTGATTACAAATGGAATCAGCTGTGGATGCAGCTGACGTGATCATGATCTAATTCTATGAAATGTCCTCATCGCAACAGACAGGCCAGCACTTGCCCATCTAGACAAACAGGTACCACCACTTGGCCAAGTTGACACATGAACCTGACCATGACTGCTCCCTTCCAACGTCACCACTCCTTCACACAACCGGATGAGGTCAGTCACAGTTATGAGTCAGCTGCTCCAGTGCCCTGTGGGAACTGGCTGGGAGGTTCACTGGAGACTGGAATTCCCTTACTGCCCTCTCTGGAAATGGGGTCTTGTCCTCCCAGCTAAAGGCCAGAGAGTGAGGTGGCAAGGATATGCAACACAAAGAAAGAAACTTCTCTGCCCAATTATAAGATGATCTAATACTTTCCTCAAAAGGGAAAGGAACGCAAATAGATTTGTAATAACTTTGAATCTCGATGGGAAATTGAGATTCCCAAAGCACCAGTCCCTCTTGGATGTAAATCTCCCATATAGAATCAAAAAGATGTATGGCAAGGGAAACTGCCCCACTCCCCAGGGCTGCTTCCAAGATCCAAAAGTCAGCAAAGAAGATGGGATGGATGAAGGATAATTCAAGCCAATAGTTTCAGACAGAACCTCCTTTGTGCTTTCCAAGGCCCGTAAGCTTTTGCCTTCACAGCCCCCTCCTCCATACAAAATGATCAAAAGTTATTTTTTACAACAGTGTCGATTTAGAGATGGATACATTCAAATTATATGTTAAACATTTTATTTGACTCAAATGTTCTTTTTTCTTTAGTTCTGACTTGCAAAGAAATGAAAACATTTTCCTGAGCCCCTAAAAAGTCAGTGTACCTCCCACATTACTGGGTAAGCTGGTCCTGGCCCCAAAGCTCCAGACCCTGGCAGCCACAAGCATTATCAACTCTCCCTCTTGTTCTGTGCTCGGTGTGTCAGTTTGTTAAAATGACGATGCATCACACCCATGTCACAGACAAGATCATTAAAACCAAACTTCTTTCTTCCCTATCGTCTCTGATGTCAGAGTTCCCAAGTCTCTAGCTATGATTTTTATCTCTCTGCTTTTGTTAAGCTTCCAGGGACTAAGCTGCCCACCAAATATGTCAGTGCTACAAAATATCATTAAGTCAGCCAAGCTCACCCTTCCAGCTGTTATAATAAATGGACAAACTGAAGGAAAACCAAAACCTCAAGTGGGTTTTAACAACGTGATGACTGATGATTGTTTTCTCTTTCCTCCCCTCCCTAAATTTCACTGCGAACAACTTAAGTACCTCCCCTGCGTTTTGGGGCCTTCCCTTTCCAACAGGAGAAACTGAGCTAGCCTTGGATCCACTATGCACTCAACCCCCCAGCCTTTTGAACTTCAGCCATAATTAGATGTAACGTGTTTATGGGGCCAAGAGAATTTAAAGCATGAAAGCCATGAGTCAGAGAAGGATGATTTGAAAATCCTTATTTATTCTGGGCTTTAGTCGAATCTCATCGGGATCCACATGCATGGTTGTTTTTCTTGAATATTAGCAATGTAGACAGAGATGGGGAAATCCCCACAGGATCGAGCTTTGGGGGCCTTCCCGCACAGCTTCAGATTTCCTTGCAGAAGGGTTGTTGTTTCTCAGACTCACTTCCTAGAGAACAGGCTTAGCCCTGGAAGGTTACGTTTTGTTTTTCTTTCATTTGGCTAATAACCCGGCAAATATTTGCTCTTGTGGCCAAAAATTATCTTAACATATACGGGAGCATACTGAGTGTCAGAAAATGCTGCCTACAGTTAACAGCCGCCGGACTGGAAGACAGGTGTAACACTGGGAAGCTGCGTGCACTTTTTTGCCACCATTAGAGCAATATTAAATTAACTCCTGATACCGCAGTTCAAAAACTGTTCATTTCAGAAACCTCTTGTTAATTTTTCTATCTACATGACCCATCATTTCTATGAACACTTTTTTTTCTGAAGGCAAAACCTGGACTGGCTTCAGAGCAGTGAAAGGGGCCACAGGTTCCGGGGATCCGAACACCTCCAAGAAAGTACCCTGCCCCCTAGGAGACCTCACCCCCTGCCCCATCTCCATCCCCACCCCTCGGCCCCGCTGTCATGTTAAGATTCCACCCTTCAATTCAGTCCTGTGTTTAAGGACAAGCTCCGTTAAAATGCAAACAATTTTCCCAAGGTGACTTATACATCAACAGTCACTAACACAAAGCAGAGGGTCTTAGCCTGGGGTCCAGGGATTCTGATCCTCCCGGGAGGTGAAATTCTACAAAATATATGCATAGCTGGGTAGGGGCGGGGAGTAGAGAGAGTGAGAGTGTGCAAAAGCTTTTCCAAAGACAGGGTCATAACTTTCCCTAGGTTTTCTAATGAGTCTGAGAGCCCCACCCCCACCCCCAAAGGCCCAGCCTCACAGGACATTATTTTATTGGGTTAATGCCTTGTGTTTGGGGTAGAAAGAGAGCAGCGAGGACAAATATCAGAATTGTAATAACTGTCACTTATAGAGCACCCCTTATGTGCAGTGCACTCATCAAAGTATTTCTACCCTGTTATCTCAAATGATTTCTATTACAACCCAGCACAGAAGCTGCTGGTGTTATGTTCATTTTATAGACGAGGAAACAGACAGAGAAGGAGGTCCCTTGCAAAAGGTCTCTCAGCTGACATTGCCGGGGCCAAGACTTGAACACATGAGAGATGGACTCTGAAACCAGGTATTGTGTTGTGCCTAGAAAAAGGCAGGGCAGGGCAGGAAAAAAATGGAATCTGAGTATACGTTATTAAAAGTAGGCAGATTTAAGCTGTCCAGCATTGTCACATTTATATTAAATATCTTTATAAGATTCTACCAACAACTGACAAGCGCTTACAATTTACTAGATAAGTAACACATCATAATATTGCAAATTATTATAACAAAAGTGAGCGAGAATCAAGTAGAACAATGTGTGATGGTAAGGATATAAGAAGTCCTGTCTTCTTACCTGAATTTAAATGATAGCAGGTCTTTCTGGAACATCAATTTAACTCAAATATTGGGGGTAGGGTGGGGGAGAGAGACAAAAGGTTATTTCATTGGTATTTTAAAGTCATAATTTTGGATTATATTAACACTGACATTATTTAAACTAGAATACTAAAGTCATGTGAATTGTTTTTCTTTTTGTATCCTGTATGGTAGGGTCACATTTCATTATTTTTCCATATGAGTATCCTGTTATTGCAGCACCATTTGTGGAATTTTTTGTTTTGATTGTTTGTTTTTGGTTTGTTTTGCTTGTGTGTTTGTTTGGGAAGTGCATGAACTGGGACTCGAACTCAGGTCTCCTGCACGACAGGCGAGAATTCTACCACTGAATGACCCTTATACCCCTCATGTGAATTTTTGTAACATTTACTTTTTATAAACTTTTATTGTGAAAATTTAATGAGGCCCTGTATATACTCATCCATACTCAACTCTTACCAAGATTTTTGCATCATGCATTCTTTTCTCTTTTCCTCTTTCTTCTTCCTTTCTTTGTTTCCTTCCTACTTATATTTTAATTGGCAAAATATTTTTTCAAAGTTCCAACCCTCATGTCATTTTACCACTGCATATTTAGCATATATCTCTTTAAAATTTTGACATTTTCTTATGTAACCAACACGGCATTATCATACCCCCCCAAAATAAAAAGCAGCTTCTTGGTGTCATATAAAATCCAGTCCATATTCAAATTTCAGTGTCTCAGATTGCCTTTTCCCAGTTGGTATGCGGGTCTCAGGACTGTCTCTTAAGCCTCTTTTAATCTAGAGCTGCCCCCCCCCCTTTTTTTTTAATGTCATTGAGTTTTTGAAGATAACGGGTCAGTTGTCCTATAGAAATCCTAACTCCCTGGATTCATCTGTTCACTTCCTCTCAGTATCATTTAACTTGTATTTCTACCCTTGTATTTTCTATAAATTGGAAGTCAGCACTAAAGACTTGGTTGCATTCATGGCCAACTCTTAATCTTCTGTGGTTTTTTTTTTTTAGGAGAATATTCCATAGGTGATGCTATATACTCCCTATTGCTTCACATCAAGAAGCACTTACTGTCTGGTTGTCCCACTCTTTGTTAAGGTAAAACTGATCACAGAGTTCAGATGACAATAGACTGATCCCTCCAATGTGAAAATTTCTACTAAACTTTCCTGTTTTGGTTTCCTCCATTGATAATCTCTGCCCTAATCAGATGCTTCATTATAGGTTACAATATAGTGATCTTCTGATTATGTTGCTGCTGCATAGCCAACTACCCCCAAAAATTAATGGCTTAAAATAATTACCTTTTTAATTGCTCACAATTCTAAAGGTCACAATTTGGGCAGGGCTTGGCTAGGCAGTTTTTCCTGGCCCATGGGTCATTGGCTGGGATCATTCACTCGAAAGCATTCAGATGGGCTGGGCTGGGCTGGAAAGTTCAAGAAGGCTTCAGTTCCCTGCCTGGCTGCTCAGGGTTCCCCCACGAGGCCTCTCTTTGCACATGGCTAGCCTGGACATCCTTAGAGCACAGTGGCCTCTGGGGAGTCAGACTTCTTCCATGACAACTGGCTTCGGAGAGCGCATGTTCCAAATGACAAAGGCAGAAGCTATAAGTCTCTTAAAGCCCAGTCTTGAAGCTTATATAGCATCACTTCTGCCTTATTCTAGTAGTCAAAACAAGGCACAGGGCCAGCATAGATCAAAAACGATTAGAAAGAGGGTGGTGCAATGGTGGCTCAGTAGCAAGAATTCTTGCCTGCCAAGCCAGAGACCCGGGTTTAATTCCCGGAGCCTGTCCATGCCAAAAAAAAAAAAAGCAAATAAAAAATGATTAGAAAGAGAAGCTGTCTCTTGATGGGGAAATCACAAGGACATGTTGCAAAAGAGTGTGTGGTCCACAAGGGGTTGCTGCAGCCACTGCTGAAAGCACAAACACAATTACCACCACCCCATGGTGTTGAATCAGATGGTGATGGTCTAATCCCTCCGGATACCATTCCCAATACATTTTCATCTAATGGTTTCCTCCACTAATGACCAAGCTTGACTCAGATCTTTCATTGCAGATTGCAAAATGGGGGCTTTCGAATTCGGTCAATTTTTCCATATTTTTGGTATAAAATTTCCCTAATCAACAAGGGTTGCTACGTTAGTACACAAAACACAGGATGTATGTTTGATTCTTTTCCTCTAATTGACAATGTTCCAACAAAGAATTTGATGTCCTAATAACCTTCAGTGATGACCAATGAATATTTTGTTTGGGGTTTTGTGCATGTGTGTATGTGTGCATGCTGCTGCCGTGGCTATGTTTAGCCTCCCTCTTCTTCAGTATTACTGAGCAGTCATGTTCTTACCTATTTAGCGTATTCCAATTAATTACACTCATCATGTTTTTGACGCTCAGATGGCTCCATCTTTGGCCAGTGTGCCCCTCCGTGTTGTCTAGCAGTGTGTCATTTTGACATGATTCTCTTACTCTTTGATAGCTTCCTTGCTTTCTGACACATCAAGATGTCTCATCTTATTTGTGCATTTCCTGTCCCAGAAACTGGGTTCTTTCAATGGGAAATAGCATTTCAAGACCACTAAGTTATCGTTATCGTTGCTTCTAGGGAGGGCTTGAAAATACTTTTTAAAAAATATCATGAGCCAATGCTGTTTTCAGTTCACATTTAACATTGCAGGGATTTTGCTTACCCTCTTTGATTTTACACTCATATTTCTTTGCTCTCAAGCTGTACGTACTGGCTCCAAATTACTCATTTGCATTGTCATAAAAAAGAAAAATAATTTAAAACAATAGTAGCAATATGGCTAATAACAAAATAGAATTACCTAATGATGTGGCAGCTCTTTTTGTCCTTATGAAATATCACAACAGGCACACACATTAATGTCTTTTTGAGTTGCTTGAAATAATTCTTCCTCTGTGCAATTAGGATGCAAAATTGATACAGAGTAGGTTCATCCATTTCAGTTTGTTTTCAATTTTTAGGGGGTTTTACATTTTATATATTTTTGAATCTTCAAAAATTGACATGATTTGGAGCAATCTCATTTCCATAATGTCCCCTCTGCCCTCTCCTGTAGGTAGCAATTTGTATCATTTTTGGTTTATTGCACCAGTGTTGCTTTTGAAAATTTGAACAAATAGGTAAATATATTCATGCTTCCTCTCTTTCCTGCACAAAGGTTTGTGTCCTATCTTTTGCTGTTTTCACCCTGTAGTATACACTAGAGATCACACCCTATCCATGCATAGATATCTTCCTCATTTGGGGTGGGAGAAGGAGTTTAGAATTTCTCCTTGTGGACACTCTATTGTTTACTCCCACAGCTCCCTACTGATGGAGACACCTGGGCTGTTTCCAATTTTTTGCTAATGCAAATTTGCTGCAGTGAATAATTTTGTGCACATGCCTTTTGGAATTTTTGGCAGTGTATCTACAGGATGGATTTCTAACAGTGAGATTCATGGATTAAAGGGCAAAATCATACATAATTTTTCTAGCTATTGTCTAATTTCCGTCCATAAGAGGTTGCACTGTTTTACATTTTCACCAACAATATGCGATAAGGCCTGTTTCCTCATAGCCTGTTGCTCACAAATTATGCTGACAAACATAAGAGATTTTGCCAATCAGATATGTAAAATTGGTGTCTGAGTGTACCCTTAACTTTCATCTATGAAGAAGGCGGAGCATCTTTTCACGTGTTTAGGGACCATTTTCCTTTTTTCTGTGAATTGCCTGTTGATACATTTTGCCTAATTTTATCTCGGACTGGTCATCTTTTTCTCCACAAATTTTAAGAGCTTTTCATTCATAATGACAGTAGACCTTTGTGATACAAATTTGCCAGTTTTTGTCTTTTGACTTTGTTCATGTTTTGTTTTTGCCTTGTTTTTTGTTTCTTTTTTTTCTCACATGGGTTCTTGAGGAGACACCTGATGTATTAAAGACGTTCCGTAGATACAGGCACCTCTCTGCTGTCCTGGGGAAAAGTCAGAAGCTGCCGCTTAGACTAAGGGAAGTTAATGTGAGTGATAATCAAACTTTGGCCCGAACTTTCTGGATCGCCACTTCATAAGCAGAGCCAACGAGAAGTTTCTTAGCTGAAAGGAGGGCTCACTTTGGTCTTCTCAACTTAGAGAACCCTTGGGGAGGAGAGCTGCTTCAGATATCCGAAGCAGCCAGCAAGCACAGCCCCCTGAGGTGCCCTACCCCTAGCTAAAGCTACTCACCTCAAAGGGCATCGGCGGCTGTGGTTTCTGAGGGCGAGAGGTTATGTGCAAGTGGCCCAGCCTTCGCACCAGCTGGGCTTGACTGTCTGATTTAATGAGGCCTCAACCAGAGTAGATTCTGTTTACCTTATTACGATTCTGAAAAGGTGGCTCTCAGGGACTTCACTATTTTATGTGCCCAGGCACACCATAAATTCTTGGTGACTGACTCCTTCTCAGACCCTGATGACAAGGGAGAGGAGGGGTCTAAGACAATGGACAGAAGTTGGTGGTTGTTTTCCTTACGGAGAAAATGAGGTGGGGGCTTCTTGTGACCTGGAGCCCCAGGAGGCCAAATAGAAGAGCAAGTTATTTCAATGTAAGGGAAAGTTGCATCATAGTTTTGTCTATTCCCAACCTTAATCACAACCCAACAACTGAAAAGTTATAAAATAATGATAATTACAGTACTTGATTTTATATCACACTTTAAAATATGCAAAGCCCATTCACATTTTACATGCACACCAACCATATGAGTATAAGGTAAAGTGCGCCGAATGACGACACTTAATAGACCAGAAAACCAAGGCTGCAAGAGGTTAAGTTGCTGGAGATGGCACAGCTTACCAAAGAGTGGAGCCAGGACTTGAATCCGGAGTCAGGGCCGGCCTCAAGGCTGCATGCCCCTGCACCAGCAAGTGACTCTGTCCCTGCCCACAGCCCTCTGCCTGCCCAGTGCCCTGAGCCCACAGGCAGCCCTGCACAGCCCGCAACCCTACAACTGCACTGGGCCCTGGGCCCTTCCGGGACCCTGCACCCACAGGCGGTCCTGCAATCGCAGCCCTATGCCCGCCCGGGGCTGCCACTCCACTTGGCTGAATGCTCTGCTGTCCCCATCTGAAAATTCCGAGCAACGTTTGCACCAGAAGCCCCGCATTTTCATTTGCACTGAGCCCCGTGAATGACGTAGCCAATCCTAACTAAACTCCATGTATTTTTCTGCAAATTAAAGTAGCAAATCAAAATGTGCTAAGACAGGATTTCTTGAACATTTTTTGTTTCAAATAGAATTTATATGTAGGTTTGGTGTAAGGATGCTGCCCACATGATTGAAAGCCTTCACACCTGCGGGTGGAGCTCTGGCTGCTTCCCTGTGTTTGGCCCCCAGCACTGAGCCAAGGGCAGGTAAGCCCCGCAGGACCTTCTTTTGGTGCCTAAAGAACAATAAATAGCTGTTTTATTACTTAAATAAGGTCTTATTCCCCTACTAAACAACAACAACAAAACACAGTAAAAGGATTTGTTATTTTCTAGAAATTGCTCATTTTCCTGGGACTTTATTATACTGCATACTGATCAGTCAATACGTGGGCCATCATGTGCAGCTCTGAAATCTATTTATTATGGAGAGATATATATTAAAGCCATGTTTGTGTTAAGAAGATTTCATCAGGAATTCC